>NC_056431.1:80980806-80985806 GCF_018296145.1 Oncorhynchus tshawytscha
ACACACACATCACATCACACACACACACACACACATCACTGTCACACACACACACACACACCACACACACACACACACCACACACACACACACACAATCACTGTCACACACACACACATCACTGTCACACACACACACACACACACACACACCACACATCACACACACACACACACACATCACGCACACACACACACACACACACACACACTATCACACACACACACACACACATCACTATCACACACACACACACACACATCACTATCACACACACACACACACACCACACACATCACACACACACACACATCACACATCACACACACACACACATCACCACACACACACACACATCACTGTCACACACACACACACACACACATCACACACATCACACACACACACACACACACATCACTGCATCACACACACACACACAATCACTGTCACACACACACACATCACTGTCACACACACACACACACATCACACACACCACACACACACACACACACACATCACTGTCACACACACACACACATCACTGTCACACACACACACCACACACACACACACATCACTGTCACACACACACACACACACACACCGCACACACACACATCACACGCACACACACACATCACACACACACACACACACATCACTGTCACACACACACACACACACACCACACATCACACACACACACACATCACTGTCACACACACACACACACATCACGCACACACACACACACACACACATCACTGTCACACACACACACACACATCACTGTCACACACACACACAATCACTGTCACACACACACACACACATCACACATCACACACACACACACACATCACTGTCACACACACACACATCACTATCACACACACACACACATCACTGTCACACACACACACACACACACATCACACACACACACACACATCACTACACACACACATCACACACACACACACACATCACTGTCACACACACACACACACACATCACTGTCACACACACACACACATCACTGTCACACACACACACACACATCACACACACACACACACACACACACACATCACACACACACACACAATCACTGTCACACACACACACATCACTACACACACACACACACACACACACACTATCACACACACACACACACACACACACACACACGTCACACACACACACACACACACATCACTGTCACACACACACACACACACCACACACACACACACATCACTACACACACACACACATCACTGTCACACACACACACACACACTATCACACACACACACACATCACTATCACACACACACAATCACACGTCACACACACACACACACACACACACACACACACACACATCACACACACACACACATCACTGTCACACACACACACACATCACTGTCACACACACACACACACACACAATCACTATCACACACACACACATCACTGTCACACACACACACACACATCACTGTCACACACACACAATCACTGTCACACACACACACACACACATCACTGTCACACACACACACACACCACACACACACACACACACACACACACACATCACACATCACACACACACACACACACTGTCACACACACACACATCACTGTCACACACACACACATCACACACACCACACACACACACACATCACTGTCACACACACACACACACACATCACACACACACACACACACACACACACACATCACACACCACACACACACACACATCACTGTCACACACACACACACATCACTGTCACACACACACACACACAATCACTGTCACACACACACACACACACATCACTGTCACACACACACACACATCACTGCACACACACACATCACTGTCACACACACACACACACCACACACACACATCACGCACACACACACACATCACTGTCACACACACACACACACATCACTATCACACACACACACATCACACACACACACACACACCACATCACACCACACACACACACACACACACCACACACACCACACACACACACACACACACACACACACACCACACACACCACACACACACACACACATCACACACACACACACACACCACACACACACACACACACATCACACACACACACACACACATCACTATCACACACACACACACACATCACACACACACACACACACACACATCACACATCACACACACACACACACATCACACATCACACACACACACACATCACACTATCACACACACACACACATCACTATCACACACACACACCACACACACACACATCACACACACACACACACACACCACTATCACACACACACACACACACACACACACACACACACATCACTGTCACACACACACACACATCACACATCACACACACACACACACATCACACATCACACACACACACACCACACATCACACACACACACACACATCACTATCACACACACACACACACACATCACACACACACACACCACACACAATCACTGTCACACACACACATCACATCACACACACACACACACACACACACCACACACATCACACACACACACACATCACACATCACACACACACACACACACACACACTGTCACACACACACACACACACAATCACTGTCACACACACACACACACACACATCACACATCACACACACACACACACACACACACCACACACACACACACACACACACACATCACTATCACACACACACACACACCACACACACACACACACATCACACACACACACACACACACATCACACACACACCACACACACACACACACATCACACACACACACACATCACTATCACACACACACACACACACACACCACACACACACACACACACACACATCACACATCACACACACACACACACACACATCACATCACACACACACACACACACACACACATCACTACACACACACACACATCACTGTCACACACACACACACACACCACACACACACACACACACATCACTGTCACACACACACACACAATCACACATCACACACACACACACACACACATCACTGTCACACACACACACACACACACATCACACACACACACACACACCACACACACATCACTGCACACACACACACACATCACTACACACACACACACACATCACTGTCACACACACACACACACATCACTATCACACACACACACACACACCACACATCACACACACACACACACACACACATCACACACACACACACACATCACTGTCACACACACACACATCACTGTCACACACACACACACACACACACATCACACACACACACACACACACACTGCACACACACACACACATCACTGTCACACACACACACACACACACACACATCACATCACACACACACAATCACTGTCACACACACACACACACATCACTACACACACACACACACACATCACTATCACACACACACACACACACATCACACATCACACACACACACACACACACATCACATCACACACACACACACACACACACACACACACACACACACACCACACACACACACACACACAATCACTGTCACACACACACACACACACATCACACACACACACACACACACACCACACACACACACACACATCACACACACACACACACAATCACACACACACACACACATCACTGTCACACACACACACACACACACATCACACACACACACACACACACATCACACACACACACACACAATCACTACACACACACACAATCACTGCACACACACACACACACACACACACACACATCACACACACACACACACACACATCACTGTCACACACACACACACACTATCACACACACACACACACACACACATCACCATCACACACACACACAATCACTGTCACACACACACACACACACACACACATCACACACACACACACGCACACACACACACACATCACTATCACACACACACACACACATCACACACACACACACACACATCACACACACACACACACACACACATCACTGTCACACACACACACACACACACACACATCACACACACACACACACACACACACATCACACATCACACACACACACATCACATCACACACCACACACACACACACACATCACTATCACACACACACACACATCACTATCACACACACACACACACACACACACACACACACACATCACACACCACACACACACACACACACTATCACACACACACACACACACACACACACACACACACACATCACACACACACACACACACATCACTGTCACACACACACACACACACACACATCACTGTCACACACACACACATCACTGTCACACCACACACACACATCACTGTCACACACACACACACACACACACACACACACCACACACACACACACACATCACCACACACACACACACATCACACACACACACATCACACACACACACACACACACACACCACACACACACACACACACACACACACACATCACACACACACACACACACCACACACACACACACACACACATCACACACACACACACACACACACACATCACTGTCACACACACACACACATCACACACACACACACACACATCACTACACACACACACACACACACACATCACACACACACACATCACTATCACACACACACACACACACACACACCACACACACACACACATCACTATCACACACACACACACACACACACACACACATCACACACACACACACACACACACACCACACACACACACACACATCACACACACACACACACACACACACCACACACACACACACATCACACACACACACACACACACATCACACACCACACACACACACACACACACACACACACACACAC
>NC_056431.1:81008306-81010806 GCF_018296145.1 Oncorhynchus tshawytscha
TCACACACACACACACACACATCACATCACACACACACACATCACTGTCACACACACACACACATCACTGTCACACACACACACACACACATCACACACACACACACACACACACACACACACACCACACACACACACACATCACTGTCACACACACACACACACACATCACACACACACACACACACATCACTATCACACACACACACACACATCACTATCACACACACACACACACATCACTGTCACACACACACACACACACACACACCACACACACACACACACACACACACACAATCACTGTCACACACACACACACATCACATCACACACACACACACACACACACATCACACGTCACACACACACACACACACACCACACACACACACACACACACCACACACACACACACACACACACACCACACACACACACACACACACACACACACACCACACACCACACACACATCACACACCACACACACACACACACACCACACACACACACACACACACCACACATCACACACACACACACACACATCACACACACACACACCACACATCACACACACACACACACACCACACACACACACATCACTATCACACACACACACACCACACACACACACACACACACACACATCACACACCACACACACACACACACATCACACATCACACACACACACACACACACACCACACACACACACACACACACACACACCACACACACACCACACACACACACACACACACCACACACACACACACACACACACACACACACACACACACCACACACACACACACACACACACCACACACACACACATCACACACACACACACACACACCACACACACACACACACACACACACCACACACACACACACACACACACCACACACACACACACACACATCACACACCACACACACACACACACATCACTATCACACACACACACACACACACACCACACACACACACACACACCACACACATCACACACACACACACACCACACACACACACACACACACATCACACACACACACACACACACACCACACACCACACACACACATCACACACACACACCACACACACACATCACACACCACACACACACACACATCACTATCACACACACACACACACCACACACACACACACACACACACACACACACCACACACACACACACACACACACACACACACACACCACACACACACACACACACACACACACACACACACCACACACACACACACACACACACACATCACACACCACACACACACACATCACCACACACACACACACACACACACACTATCACACACACACACACACACACACACACACACACCACACACACACACACACACACACCACACACACACACACACACACACACCACACACACACATCACACACACACACACACCACACACACACACACACACACACTGCACACACACACACACACACACACATCACACACACACACACACACACACCACACACACACACACACATCACACACACACACACACACACACCACACACACACACACACATCACACACACACACACACCACACACACACACACACGCACACACACACATCACACACACCACACACACACACACATCACACACACACACACACACACACACACACATCACACACACACACACACCACACACACACACACACACACACCACACACACACACACACATCACTACACACACACACACACACACAATCACTATCACACACACACACACACATCACACACACACACACACACACACATCACACACACACACCACACACACACACACACACACATCACACACACACACACACACATCACTATCACACACACACACACCACACATCACACACACCACACACACACACACACACATCACACACACACACACACATCACTGTCACACACACACACACACACACATCACTGCACACACACACACACACATCACACACACACACACCACACACACACACACACACACCACACACACTATCACACACACACACACACATCACATCACACACACACACATCACACACACACACACACACTGTCACACACACACACGATCACAGTCACACACACACACACATCACACATCACACACACACACACACACACACACCACACACACACACATCACTACACACACACACACTATCACACACACACACACACACACACATCACACACACACACACACACATCACTGTCACACACACACACATCACTGTCACACACACACACACACACATCACACGTCACACACACACACACACCACATCACACACACACACACATCACACACACACACACACAATCACTGTCACACACACACACACACACATCACTGTCACACACACACACACATCACTGTCACACACACACACACACACACTATCACACACACACAC
>NC_056431.1:81023306-81025806 GCF_018296145.1 Oncorhynchus tshawytscha
CACACAATCACTGTCAAACAAACACACACACACACAATCACTGTTGTCACACACACACACAATCACTGTTACACACACACACACAATCACTGTTACACACACACACAATCACTGTTACACACACACACACAATCACTGTTAAACACACACACACACACACAATCACTGTACAAACACACACACACAATCACTGTTACACACACACACACAATCACTGTCACACACACACAATCACTGTTATACACACACACACACAATCACTGTTACACACACACACACACAACAACACACACACACACACAATCACTGTTACGCACACACACACACACACACAATCACACACACACACACAATCACTGTCACACACACACACAATCACTGTTACACACACACACAATCACTGTCACACACACACACATCACTGTACACACACACACAATCACACACACAATCACTGTTACACACACACACAATCACTGTCACACACACACACACACACAATCACTGTCACACACACACAACAATCACTGTCACACACACACACACAATCACTGTCACACACACACACACACACACAATCACTGTTACACACACACACAATCACTGTCACACACAATCACTGTGAAACACGCACACACACACACACACAATCACTGTTACACACACACACACACACAATCACACACACACACACAATCACTGTTCACACACACACAATCACTGTCACACACAATCACTGTTACACACACACACACACAATCACTGTACACACACACACACAATCACACACACACACAATCACTGTCACACACACACACACAATCACTGTTACACACACACACACAATCACACACACAATCACTGTTCACACACACACACAATCACTGTTACACACACACACAATCAAACACACACACATCACTGTCACACACACACACACACAATCACTGTTCACACACACAACACACACAATCACTGTCACACACACACAATCACACACACACACACACATCACACACACACACACACACACACACAATCACTGTTACACACACACACACAATCACAATCACTGTCACACACACACACACACACACACAATCACTGTTACACACACACACACTGTTACACACAATCACTGTTACACACACACACAACACTGTTACACACACACACACACACACACAATCACTGTCACACACACACACACACAATCACACACACACACACACACACACAATCACTGTTACACACACACACACAATCAAACACACACACACACATCATCACTGCACAATCACACACACACACACACAATCACTGTCAAACACACACACATCACTGTCACACACACAATCACTGTTACACACACACACACACAATCACTGTACACACACACACACAATCACACAATCACTGTCACACACACACACACACAATCACTGTTACACACACACAACACACACACACAATCACTGTCACACACACACACACAATCACTGTTACACACACACACACACACAACACACACACACACATCACTGTTACACACACACACACACACACAATCACACAATCACTGTCACACACACACACAATCACTGTTACACACACACACAATCACTGTTCACACACACAAATCACTGTTACACACACACAATCATCACTGTACAAACAAACACACACACACAATCACTGTTACACACACACACACACACACACACACACACACAATCACAATCAATCACACACACACACAATCACTGTACACACACACACACAATCACTGTTACACACACACAATCACTGTCACACACACACACACATCACACAATCACACACACACATCACACACACACACACAATCACTGTCACACACACACACAATCACTGTTACACACACACACAACAATCACTGTTACACACACACACACACACAATCACACACACAATCACTGTCACAACACACACACACACAATCACACACACACATCACTGTACACACACACACACAATCACTGTCACACACACACACACACAATCACTGTACACACACAACACAATCACTGTTACACACACACACACAATCACTGTCACACACACACACAATCACTGTACACACACACACACAATCACACACACACACACAATCACTGTCACACACACACACAATCACTGTTACACACACACACAATCACTGTCACACAACACACACAATCACTGTTACACACACACAATCACTGTTACACACACTGTCACACACACACAATCACTGTCACACACACACACACAATCACTGTAACACACACACACACACAATCACACACACACACAATCACTGTCACACACACACACACACAATCACTGTCACACACACACACAATCACTGTCACACACACACACACAATCACTGTTACACACACACACACACAATCACTGTTACACACACACACACACACTGTCACACACACACACAATCACTGTCAACACACACACACAA
>NC_056431.1:81033306-81211075 GCF_018296145.1 Oncorhynchus tshawytscha
TACACACACACACACACAATCACTGTTACACACACACACAATCACTGTTACACACACACACACAATCACTGTTACACACACACACACAATCACTGTTACACACACACACAATCACACACACACAATCACTGTTACACACACACACAATCACTGTCACACACACAATCACACACACAATCACTGTTACACACACACACACACACACACAATCACTGTACACACACACACACAATCACTGTTACACACACACACAATCACTGTCACACACACACACACACACACACACACAATCACTGTACACACACACACACACACACACACACACAATCACTGTTACACACACACACACACACAACCACTGTTACACACACACACACACACACACAATCACTGTTATTACACACACACACACACAATCACTGTTACACACACACACACACAATCACTGTTACACACACACACAATCACTGTTACACACACACACACACACACACAATCACTGTTACACACACACACACATCACTGTTACACACACACACACACACACACACACACACACACACACAATCACTGTTACACACACACACACAATCACTGTTACACACACACACACACAATCACTGTTACACACACACACAATCACTGTTACACACACACACAATCACTGTTACACACACACACACACACAATCACTGTTACACACACACAACATCACACACACAATCACACACACAATCACTGTTACACACACACACAATCACTGTTATATACACACACAATCACTTATGCACACACACAATCACTGTCACACACACACTGTCACACACATCACTGTCACACACACACACACACAATCACTGTCACACACACAATCACTGTTTACACACACACACACACAATCACTGTTACACACACACACACAATCACTGTTACACACACACACACACACTCACTGTTACACACACAATCACTGTTACACACACACACACAATCACTGTTACACACACACACACAATCACTGTTACACACACACACACACACAATCACTGTTACACACACACACACACAATCACTGTTACACACACACACACACAATCACTGTTACACACACACACAACACAATCACACACACACACACATCACACACACACAATCACAATTCACACACACACACACAATCACTGTTACACACACACACACAATCACTGTTACACACACACACACACAATCACTGTTACACACACACACACACACACGTCACAATCACACACAATCACACACACACACACAATCACTGTCACACACACACACAATCACTGTACACACACACACACACACACAATCACTGTCACACACACACACACACACAATCACTGTCACACACACACAATCACACACACACACAATCACTGTTACACATTACACACACACATCACTGTCACACACACACACAATCACTGTCACACACACACACACAATCACTGTCACACACACACACACAATCACTGTCACACACACACTGTCACACACACACACAATCACTGTTCACACACACACACACAATCACTGTTACACACACACACACACACAATCACTGTCACACACACACACAATCACTTCACACACACAATCACTGTCACACACACACACACAATCACTGTTACACACACACACACAATCACTGTTACACACACACACAATCACTGTTACACAAACACACACACACAATCACACACACACACAATCACTGTCACACACACACACACACACACAATCACTGTCACACACACACAATCACTGTCACACACACACACACAATCACTGTCACACACACACACACACACACACAATCACTGTTACACACACACACACAATCACTGTTACACAATCACTGTCACACACACACACACACACACACAATCACTGTTACACACACAAACACAATCACTGTTACACACACACACACAATCACTGTCACACACACACACACAATCACTGTTCACACACACAATCACACACACAATCACTGTCACACACACAATTCACACACACACACAATCACTATTACACACACACACACACACAATCACTGTCACACACACACACACAATCACTGTCACACACACACACAATCACTGTCACACACACACACACAATCACTGTCACACACACACACACACACAATCACTGTCTACACACACACACACACAATCACTGTTACACACACACAATCACTGTACACACACACACACACAATCACTGTTCACACACACACACACAATCACTGTCACATACACACACACAATCACTGTTACACACACACACACAATCACTGTTACACACACACACACACAATCACTGTTACACACACACACACACACACACAATCACTGTCACACACACACATTATCACTGTCACACACACACACACACACAATCACTGTCACACACACACACACACACACAATCACTGTTACACACACACACACAATCACTGTTACACACACACACA
Organism: Oncorhynchus tshawytscha; assembly: GCF_018296145.1. Lineage (NCBI taxonomy): Eukaryota > Metazoa > Chordata > Actinopteri > Salmoniformes > Salmonidae > Oncorhynchus > Oncorhynchus tshawytscha. The sequence continues at coordinate 81,035,819 of NC_056431.1, forward strand.
ATCACTGTCACACACACACACACAATCACTGTTGTCACACACACACACACAATCACTGTCACACACACATTAATCACTGTCACACACACAATCACTGTCACACACACACACACAATCACTGTCACACACACTCACACACACACACAATCACTGTCACACACACACACACAATCACTGTTACACACACACACAATCACTGTTACACACACACACACACACACACACACAATCACTGTTACACACACACACACACACACACACAATCACTGTTACACACACACACACACACAATCACTGTCACACACATACACAATCACTGTCACACACACACACACACACAATCACTGTCACACTGTTACACACACACACAATCACTGTTACACACACACACACACACAATCACTGTCACACACACACACACACAATCACTGTCACACACACACACAATCACTGTTATACACACACACACACACAATCACTGTCACACACACACACACACACTGTCACACACACACATTACAATCACTGTCACACACACACAATCACTGTCACACACACACACACACACACACAATCACTGTTACACACACACACACACACAATCACTGTTACACACACACACACACACACACAATCACTGTTACACACACACACACAATCACTGTTACACACACACACACACAATCACTGTTACACACACACACACTGTCACACACACACACACAATCACTGTTATACACACACACACACAATCACTGTACACACACACACACACACACACACACACACACACAATCACTGTTATACACACACACACACACAATAACTGTATACACACACACAATCACTTATACACACACACAATCACTGTTATACACACACACACACACAATCACTGTTATACACACACACACACAATCACTTATACACACACACAATCACTGTCACACACACACACACACACAATCACTGTTAAACACACACACACACACAATCACTGTTACACACACACACTGTCACACACACTGTCACACACACACTGTCACACACACACACACTGTCACACACACACACACAATCACTGTTACACACACACACAAGCACTGTTACACACACACACACACACAATCACTGTTACACACACACAATCACTGTTACACACACACACACACACACACACACACACACAATCACTGTTACACACACACACACACACAATCACTGTTACACACACACACAATCACTGTTACACACACACACACACAATCACTGTTACACACACACACACTGTTACACAATCACTGTTATTACACACACACACACAATCACTGTTACACACCACACACAATCACACACAATCACTGTTACACACACACACAATCACTGTTACACACACACACACAATCACTGTTACACACACACACACACACAATCACTGTTACACACACACACACACACACACACACAATCACTGTTACACACACACACACACACAATCACTGTTACACACACACACACACAATCACTGTTACACACACACACTGTTACTGTTACTCAACAGGACAGTGTTTCCACCCTTCTAGAAGAAGGGTCCCTACCTCACAGGACAGTGTTTCCACCCGTCAGTCCCAACTAATCTACACTAAAACATAATGTTGGACTGGCCACAGATGTTAAGTCTTGCATTACTCTCAGCTACAATACATTCACCTATACTACAATACATGTACGATGTCGACACAATATATTCATGATTTGGAGAAAACTTCCTTTGAATAGTTAATTTCAGTATGAAGAGTTATTAATGACTGAATGAGTTGTTTATATTGGAGCAGTATCTCCTGGTCTTTGTTACGCCATTAAAACAGAAGAACAAACGCATTGTAATCCAACTAATTAATTAACTTTCTGAAACGCCTAATTAAATGAGTAGAGACTTTCCATCTCCAATTTGAATCTAATTCGTTTATAAAATTGCCAATTTCCCTGAAAATATTAGACCTTGCTGCAAACCATGTCAGGCAAACTGGCACTTATTCCTAGAAGTATTCAGTTAATTTCAAATTGATTGGACACTTCATTTACATGGACCCTCCAAAGTTACATTCCAGAAAACACTTATTGTTCTGGACCGGGTGTACTGTCTTCCTACTGAGAGAGAGAATTTCAGACACCGATATTACCCTCGTTTTACCGAAGCCGGTAATTTCAGTGATTAGGCTACACAACGTTCCGGCATATTTTTACTTCTAAAACCATTAAAAAAGAGACTGCTTTGTGAGTTTATTCATCAACTGTCAATATAGTGGAAAAGGCAGCACTTTACAAACAGTATGTCATTGAGATGGGTTGGCCATGTGCCTAACATTGGAAAGTTTTTGTAGGATGTTAAATTCACTGTTAGATCAATTGCATGGCTATCTAGCAACAATATAATATTTAGAGATAGCAATCTTGCTGTGTTTTGAGTTCCTACTCCCTCAGATGGTGAATTATGTCAGATATAGCCTTGGACAATATGCACCAAAAACATGCAGGAAATTAATCTCTAAAGAGGCAAAAATAAATCTGATTATTCTGGTTCCTATTTCCGCATGCTGCACATCAAAAATATCCATCATGCATTCCCTGAACATGTTAGATAGCGATCTTCTTTCATATCTTACTTAGCACTGGAAAAAGTCAGTCTAGAGCCCTGTCCCTAATAGAAATAAATGTTTTTGTATGTATCATTATCAAGCGAAATGGCTCAATTTATGGCTATTTGACTTTTGTCCATGTTGCCCATTTCTAGTATAGATATATTATTATCTAGATGAGTGTGGTGCAGGATAGTGTGAACATCTCTGGCCATTCCAACATGAATAGTATAGTATTTTAGTATAAATCAAATCAAATTTTATTTGTCACATACACATGGTTAGCAGATGTTAATGCGAGTGTAGCGAAATGCTTGTGCTTCTAGTTCCGACAATGCAGTAATAACGAACAAGTAATCTAACTAACAATTCCAAAAAAAAAAACTACTGTCTTATACACAGTGTAAGGGGATAAAGAATATGTACATAAGGATATATGAATGAGTGATGGTACAGAGCAGCATAGGCAAGATACGGTAGATGATATCGAGTACAGTATATACATATGAGATGAGTATGTAAACCAAGTGGCATAGTTAAAGTGGCTAGTGATACATGTATTACATAAGGATGCAGTCGATGATATAGAGTACAGTATCTACGTATGCATATGAGATGAATAATGTAGGGTAAGTAACATTATATAAGGTAGCATTGTTTAAAGTGGCTAGTGATATATTTACATCATTTCCCATCAATTCCCATTATTAGTGGGTGGAGTAGAGTCAGTGTCATTGACAGTGTGTTGGCAGTAGCCACTCAATGTTAGTGGTGGCTGTTTAACAGTCTGATGGCCTTGAGATAGAAGCTGTTTTTCAGTCTCTCGGTCCCAGCTTTGATGCACCTGTACTGACCTCGCCTTCTGGATGACAGCGGGGTGAACAGGCAGTGGCTCGGGTGGTTGATGTCCTTGATGATCTTTATGGCCTTCCTGTAGCATCGGGTGGTGTAGGTGTCCTGGAGGGCAGGTAGTTTGCCCCCGGTGATGCATTGTGCAGACCTCACTACCCTCTGGAGAGCCTTACGGTTGAGGGCGGTGCAGTTGCCATACCAGGCGGTGATACAGCCCGCCAGGATGCTCTCGATTGTGCATCTGTAGAAGTTTGTGAGTGCTTTTGGTGACAAGCCGAATTTCTTCAGCCTCCTGAGGTTGAAGAGGCGCTGCTGCGCCTTCCTCACGATGCTGTCTGTGTGAGTGGACCAATTCAGTTTGTCTGTGATGTGTATGCCGAGGAACTTAAAACTTGCTACCCTCTCCACTACTGTTCCATCGATGTGGATGGGGGTGTTCCCTCTGCTGTTTCCTGAAGTCCACAATCATCTCCTTAGTTTTGTTGACGTTGAGTGTGAGGTTATTTTCCTGACACCACACTCCGAGGGCCCTCACCTCCTCCCTGTAGGCCGTCTCGTCGTTGTTGGTAATCAAGCCTACCACTGTTGTGTCGTCCGCAAACTTGATGATTGAGTTGGAGGCGTGCATGGCCACGCAGTCGTGGGTGAACAGGGAGTACAGGAGAGGGCTCAGAACGCACCCTTGTGGGGCCCCAGTGTTGAGGATCAGCGGGGAGGAGATGTTGTTGCCTACCCTCACCACCTGGGGGCGGCCCGTCAGGAAGTCCAGAACCCAGTTGCACAGGGCGGGGTCGAGACCCAGGGTCTCGAGCTTGATGACGAGCTTGGAGGGTACTATGGTGTTGAATGCCGAGCTGTAGTCGATGAACAGCATTCTCACATAGGTATTCCTCTTGTCCAGATGGGTTAGGGCAGTGTGCAGTGTGGTTGAGATTGCATCGTCTGTGGACCTATTTGGGCGGTAAGCAAATTGGAGTGGGTCTAGGGTGTCAGGTAGGGTGGAGGTGATATGGTCCTTGACTAGTCTCTCAAAGCACTTCATGATGACGGATGTGAGTGCTACGGGGCGGTAGTCGTTTAGCTCAGTTACCTTAGCTTTCTTGGGAACAGGAACAATGGTGGCCCTCTTGAAGCATGTGGGAACAGCAGACTGGTATAGGGATTGATTGAATATGTCCGTAAACACACCGGCCAGCTGGTCTGCGCATGCTCTGAGGGCGCGGCTGGGGACGCCGTCTGGGCCTGCAGCCTTGCGAGAGTTAACACGTTTAAATGTCTTACTCACTTCGGCTGCAGTGAAGGAGAGACTGCATGTTTTCGTTGCAGGCCGTGTCAGTGGCCTATACATAGATAATGTATACAAGGCCTTCTGAGCATATTCACAACCCTTTTTCCACATTCCTGTTGTGTTTAAAATGGATTACATTTAAATGTTGTCACTGGCTTACACTCAATACCCCATAATGTGAAAGTGGAGTTATGTTTAACACAGATCCAATCACAAAGACCAGGGAGGTTTTCCTATGCCTCACAAAGCACACCGATTGGTAGATGAAAATAGCAAACATTGAATATCCCTTTGAGCATGGCGAAGTTATTAATGACACTTTGGATGGTGTATCAATACACCCAGTCACTACAAAGATACAGGCGTCCTTCCTAACTCAGTTGCCGGAGAGGAAGGAAACCGCCAATGGTGACTTTAAAACAGAGTTCAATGGCTGTGATAGGAGAAAACAGAGGATGGATCAACAACATTGTAGTTACTTCACAATACTAACCTAATTGACAGAGTGAAAAGGAAGCCTGTACAGAATAAAAATATTCCAAAACATGCATCCTGTTTGTAAAATGTGGCAAAGAAATGAACTATGTCCTGAATAAAAAGTGTTATGTTTGGGGCAAATCCAACACATCACTTCGAACCACGCTCCATATTTTCAAGCACGGTGGTTGCGTTATATAATGGGTATGTTTGTCATCGGAAAGGACTAGGGAGATTTTTAGTATAAAAATAATTGGAATAGAGCTAAGCTAGGGCAAAATCCTAGAGTAAAACCTGGTTCATTCTGCACTCCAACAAACACTGGGAAACAAATTCACCTTTCAGCAGGACAATAACCTAAAACACAACGCCAAATATACCCTGGAGTTGATTGCCAAGATGACATTGAATGTTCCTGAGTTGCCTAGTTACGGTTTAGACTTAAACTGGCGTGAAAATCTATGGCAAGACTTGAAAATGGCCACCTAGCAATGACAGAGCCTAAATATTTTTTAAAGAATAATGTGCCGATATAGTACAATCCAGATGTGCAAAGTTCTTAGAGACTTACCCAGAAAGACTCACAGCTGTAATCGCTGCCAACGGTGATTCTAACAGGTATTGAGACTGGGTAGGAATACTTATGTAAATTTGAGATTTGGGGATTTCTTTTTCAATACATTTACAAAACCGATGTATTTTTCTCTCACTTTGTCATTATGAAGTATTGTGTATCAATGGGTGAGGAAAATAGTATATTTAGTCTGTTTTGAATTCAGGTTGTAACACAACAAAATGTGTAATAAATCAAGGGGTTTAAATACTTTCTGAAGGAACAGTAAATCATGTATTGATCATGTATTATATTCTAGGTGAGTGTGGTTCAGGACTCTGAACATCTCTGGGCCGTCCAACATGATTTAGTATTGATAATGTAAATGTATAGATAATGTATTGTATATTATATTCTAGGTGAGTGTGGTTCAGGACTCTGAACATCTGGGCCGTCCAACATGATTTAGTATTGATAATGTAAATGTATAGATAATGTATTGTATATTATATTCTAGGTGAGTGTGGTTCAGGACTCTGAACATCTCTGGGCCGTCCAACATGATTTAGTATTGATAATGTAAATGTATAGATAATGTATTGTATATTATATTCTAGGTGAGTGTGGTGCAGGACTCTGTGAACATCTCTGGCCAGTCCAACATGAACATGCTGAAGGTACCAGAGTGCCAGCTGTCAGATGACCTGGGGAACCTGTGGCAGTGTTCCCGCTTCACTGACTGTTCCCTCTATGTGGGGGGGCAGGAGTTCAAGGCACACAAATCCATCCTAGCAGGTAAGACTCGGACACTACCACTACCAGCACCAGCCACCTCTCTGCCGCTTACCAGCCCCCACTCTGCCGCTTACCAAATCAAATTTATTTATATAGCCCTTCGTACATCAGCTGATATCTCAAAGTGCTATACAGAAACCCAGCCTAAAACCCCAAACAGCAAGCAATGCAGGTGTAGGAGCACGGTGGCTAGGAAAAACTCCCTAGAAAGGCCAAAACCTAGGAAGAAACCTAGAGAGGAACCAGGCTATGTGGGGTGGCCAGTCCTCTTCTGGCTGTGCCGGGTGGAGATTATAACAGAACATGGCCAAGATGTTCAAATGTTCATAAATGACCAGCATGGTCGAATAATAATAAGGCAGAACAGTTTAATCTGGAGCAGCAGCATGGCCAGGTGGACTGGGGACAGCAAGGAGTCATCATGTCAGGTAGTCCTGGGGCATGGTCCTAGGGCTCAGGTCCTCCGAGAGAGAGAAAGAAAGAGAGAATTAGAGAAAGCACTCTTAAATTCACACAGGACAGGCCTCCCGGGTGGCGCAGTGGTTAAGGGCGCCACCCGGGAGTCCCTGGGTTCGCGCCCAGGCTCTGTCGTAACAGGCCGCGACCGGGAGGTCCGTGGGGCGACGCACAATTGGCCTAGCGTCGTCCGGGTTATTATAATAATAATAATAATAATAATATTCACACAGGACACCGAATAGGACAGGAGAAGTACTCCAGATATAACAAACTGACCCTAGCCCCCCGACACACAAACTACTGCAGCATAAATACTGGAGGCTGAGACAGGAGGGGTCAGTAGACACTAGTTTACCAGCCCCCACTCTGCCGCTTACCAGCCCCCTCTCTGCCGCTTACCAGCCCCCTGGTTTGAATCCCTAACCCTGTAACACCTGGTTGTAATCCTGAGGGCCTCTCCAGCCCTCTCTTACCTCAGCCCTCCTAGCTGTGCAGACCGCAGGGATAGATTCCTTCACCCCTTGACTCCATGCTTTAGGCATGGCAGCAGTTTGGTTAAGAATGCCTTGAATCACCACAGACATACTAATGTTGTTTTTCTTCTTTGATTGACAGCGAGATCTCCCGTCTTTAGCGCCATGTTTGAACATGAGATGGAGGAGAGTAAAAAGGTGTGTTTCACTGAGACCTTCACATATGAACACATTGTGTTGTACTGCTGCTACTTTATTTCTCATAGTAACACAATGATACTGTGTCCTGTCTCAGAACCGTGTGGACATCAGTGATGTGGAGCCAGACGTGTTTAAGGAGATGATGGGATTCATCTACACAGGGAAAGCTCCCAACCTGGACAAGATGGCCGACAACCTGCTGGCAGCTGCTGACAAAGTAAGACTGACCCAATATAACAGAGCTAGTCCATATTGGCACTAATAACAGGGTTACAGTAGCCTGTTGATATACGGCTAACGTGTCTTTGAAATGATTTGTATTTGAATCCAAATTGTTTTAAAATGTAAAATAATCTGCATGGTTGGGGTGTTTAAAAAAAAAAAGTTTTGTCAGAGCTAGATTCACATGGGGACTGTAACCCTACAGATCAGCTCTCTGCGATCTCTGTGGAGATCGACCATGTCAATCTCTGGCTAATAGAATAGGCAAATTACTCCGAATGTCAGTCGTGCGCTGCCTTGCTGTTCGATGCTTTACGGAGTGGCACCAGTCAAGTGAACCTTATTGAACACAAACCCCTGACCCCAACTTTAATGAACCCTGACCCCAACCCTAATGAATCCTAACCCCTGACTCCAACCCTAATGAATCCTAACCCCTGACTCCAACCCTGACCCCAACCCTAATGAATCCTAGCCCCTGACTCCAACCCTGACCCCAACCTTAATGAATCCTAACCCCTGACCCCAACCTTAATGAATCCTAACCCCTGACCCCAACCTTAATGAACCCTAATCCCTGACCCCAACCCTAATGAATCCTCAACCCACCTGAACCCTAACCCTCAACCCTAATGAATCCTAACTCCTGACCCCAACCTTAATGAACCCTGACCCCAACCCTAATGAATAACCCTAACCCCTGACCCCAATAATAAACACAAACCCCTGACCCCAACTTTAATGAACCCTAACCCCTGACCCCAACCCTAATGAATCCTAACCCTGACCCCAACCTAATGAATAATCCCTGACCCCAACCCTAATGAATCCTAATTCCAACCCTAATGAACCCTAACCCCTGACCCCAACCCTAATGAACCCTGATTCCAACCTAATGAATCCTGACCCCAACTAATGAATGAACCCTGATTCCAACCCCTGACCCCTGATTCCAACCCTAATGAATCCTAACCCCTGACCCCAACCCTTAATGAACCCCTTAATGAACCCTAATCCCTGACCCCAACCCTAATGAACCCTAACCCCTGACCCCAACCCTAATGAATCCTGACCCCTGATTCCAACCCTAATGAATCCTGACCCCAACCCTAATGAATCCTGACCCCTGATTCCAACCCTAATGAATCCTGACCCCTGATTCCAACCCTAATGAATCCTAACCCCTGACCCCAACCTTAATGAACCCTAACCCTGACCCCAACCCGAATGAATCCTAACCCCTGACCCCAACCCTAATGAATCCTGACCCCTGATTCCAACCCTAATGAATCCTAACCCCTGACCCCAACTTTAATGAACCCTAACCCCTGACCCCAACCCTAATGAATCCTGACCCCTGATTCCAACCCCTGACCCCAACCTTAATGAACCCTGACCCCAACCCTAATGAATCCTAACCCTAACCCCTGACCCCAACCTTAATAAACACAAACCCCTGACCCCAACTTTAATGAACCCTAACCCCTGACCCCAACCCTAATGAATCCTAACTCCTGACCCCAACCTTAATGAATCCTATCCCTGACTCTAACCCTGACCCCAACCTTAATGAATCCTAACCCCTAACCCCAACCTTAATGAATCCTAACCCCTGACCCCAACCCTAATGAATCCTAACCCTGACTCCAACCCTGACCCCAACCTTAATTAATCCTAACCCATGACTCCAACCCTGACCCCAACCCTAATTAATCCTAACCCCTGACTCCAACCCTGACCCCAACTTTAATGAATCCTGACTCCAACCCTGACCCCAGCCTTAATGATCCCTAACCCCTGACCCCAACCCTAATTAATCCTAACCCCTGACCCCAACCCTAATGAACCCTAACCCCTGACCCCAATCCTAATGAACCCTAACCCCTGACTCCAACCCTGACCCCAAACCTTAATGAATCCTAACCCCTGACCCCAACCCTAATTAATCCTAACCCCTGACTCCAACCCTGACCCCAACCCTAATGAATCCTAACCCCTGACCCCAACCCTAATGAATCCTAACCCCTGACCCCAACCCTAATGAATCCTAACCCCTGACCCCAACCTTAATGAATCCTAACCCCAACCCTAATGAATCCTAACCCCTGACTCCATTCCTGACCCCAACCTTAATGAATCCTAACCCCTGACCCCAACCCTAATGAATCCTAACCCCTGACCCCAACCCTGACCCCAACCTTAATGAATCCTAACCCCTGACTCAAACCTTGACCCCTGATTCCAAACCAGACCCCAACCTTAATGAATCCTGACCCCAAACTTAATGAACCCTGACCCCAACCTTAACCACCCTCTCTCTCCACCAGTATGCCTTGGAGCGTTTAAAGGTGATGTGTGAAGAGGCTCTGTGCACCAGCCTCTCTGTGGAGAACGTGGCTGATACCCTGATCCTGGCGGACTTACACAGTGCCGAGCAGCTCAAAGCACAAGCCATAGATTTTATCAACAGGCAAGTATCTGTAGAAAGACCCAGTGATGAATCCCTCCTGCCAGCCGTGTTTACCTTCTCTCAGCGCTGCTCTGTTATCTCCTGTAGGTGCAGCGTCCTCCGACAGCTGGGCTGTAAAGATGGGAAAAACTGGAATAGCAAGTATGTAACTATCTGATATGTGACACCAGATTAATAACAAACTCTTATCTCTCCCAAAGAGATGCATTAGAATTCATTGTTTTAGCCACAGAGCCAGGGAGGAGGGGGCCAACAGGGCCAGTATGGGGCTGATCCATGTTATTAATAGACTACCTGGATAAGCTTTGTTCACTGTTCTACAATATGAAATGAACATTTTTGTTTTATTCTGTGTGATGTAGTGTGTTAAGGACACCTTGAGTCATCTCAGTTTTCATAGATAATTAGTTTAGTATTAGTGGTGATCTGTTGTAAGGACTAAAGGAGTTTGAATAAGATGTCCCCACCACTGCTACTGCTGCAGCCCTTTGTCTGAAACACATCTTCATATCTCTATGTATACTGGACAACTATAGAAACGCAACATGCAACAATTTCAAAGATTTTAATGAGTGACTGATTTCCTTATATGAACTGTAAATGTAAATACATTCATTAGTCCCCAATCTATGGATTTCAGATGACTGGGAATACAGACATGCATCTGTCATAGATACCTTTAAAAAAAGGTAGGGGCGTGGATCAGAAAACCAGTCAGTATCTGGTGTGACCACCATTTGCCTCATGCAGGGTGACACATCTCCTTCGCCTAGAGTTGATCAGGCTGTTGATTTGTGGAATGTTGTCCTACTCTTCAATGGCTGTGCGAAGTTGCTGGATATTGGCGTGAACTGAAATATTCTGTCGATCCAGAGTATCCAAAACATGCTGAAATGGTGACATGTCTGGTGAGAATTTAGGCCATGGAATAACTGGGACATTTTCAGCTTCCAGGAATTGTGTACAGATCCTTGCAACATGGAGCCGCATTATCATGCTGAAACATGAGGTGATGGCGGCGGATGAATGGCATGACAATGGGCCCCAGGCTCATGTCACGGTATCTCTCTGCATTCAAATTACCATCAACAAAATGCAATTGTGTTGTCTGTATCTTATACCTGCCCGTACCATATCCCCACCACCACCATGGGGCACTGTGTTCACAACGTTGACGTCACCAAACTGTTCGCCCACACGGCGCCATATACGCTCTCTGGCATCTGCCCGGCACAGTTAAGACCGGGATTCATCCATGAAGAGCACTCTACTCCAGCATGCCAGTGGCCATAGAAGGAGAGCATTCTTCTTCAGCATGCCAGTGGCCATAGAAGGAGAGCATTCTTCTTCAGCGTGCCAGTGGCCATAGAAGGAGAGCATTCTTCTTCAGCATGCCAGTGGCCATAGAAGGAGAGCATTCTTCTTCAGCATGCCAGTGGCCATAGAAGGAGAGCATTCTTCTTCAGCATGCCAGTGGCCATCGAAGGAGAGCATTTTCCCACTGAAGTCCGAACTGCAGTCAGGTCGCCCCTGGTGAGGACGACGAGTGTACAGATGAGCTTCCCTGAGATGGTTTCTGACAGTTTGTAAAGAAATTCTTCGGATCTGCAAACCCACAGTTTCATCAGCTGATGTCCGATGATCCCGCAGGTGAAAAGGCCAGATGTGGAGGTCCTGGGCTGGTGTGGTTACACGTGGTCTGCGGTTGTGAGGCCGGCTGGACGTACTGCCAAATTCTCTAAAACAACGTTAAAGGCAGCTTATGGTAGAGAAATTAACATTCCATTATTTGGGAACAGCTCTGGTGGACATTCCTGATGTCAGCATGCCAATTGCACGCTCCCTCAACTTGAGACATCTGTGGCATTGTGTAGTGTGTCAAACGGCACATTTTAGTGGCCTTTTATTGTCCCCAGCACAAGGTGCACCTGTGTAATGATCATGCCATTTTAATCAACTTCTTGATATGTCACACCGTCAGGTGGATGGATTATCTTGGCAAAGGAGAAACGCTCACTAACAGGAACATTTCTGGGATCTTTTACTTCAGCTCATGAAACCAACACTTTTTACATGTTGCATTTATATATCTGTACTACTGTATTTATTCTGTCATTACATTCCTAGATTGATTTTTCTTTGGTTTCAGATGTTTGGTGTTAACGTCCTGTCTGTGTGTGGTTGTATTGCAGTCATGCCACGGACATAATGGAGACGGCAGGCTGGAAGTCAATGATCCAGTCCCACCCTCACTTAGTGGCCGAGGCCTTCAGAGCCTTGGCATCGGCACAGTGCCCGCCCTTCGGGCTGCCGAGGAAGCGCCTAAAACAGTCCTGACTGCTACAGCAGAGACAGCCCTCTGATCCAGACACTAGGAGCTGAAACAGCATGGAGACCCCCCGAGCAGGGATGAACAGAGCTGGGAGGCTACCTGGCTGGGAGGCTGACTCCTACTGGTGGAAAGAAACGTTTGGTTTTGGTCCTCAAGTTTTGTCTGCTATTTTTGTCATTTCAAATGGCCTTAATCTATCTGCCATTACTCTGGAGCTGATCTACTGTGTTCTCCCTATTTGATTCTGTGGCTGCCCCGTCCCACAGACCAGGCTGCCCCGTCCCACAGACCAGGCTGTCCCGTCCCACAGACCAGGCTGCCCAGACCAGGCTGCCCCGTCCCACAGACCAGGCTGCCTCCAGATTGCACTAGTTCCCATAGTAATTTTGATATGGAATTCTATAGGGACGTGTTAAGGGTTTGATTAATGGGAAATATATATTTGTAATGTTTAGCCCATTTTGTGACTAGACATTAAAGCGTGTACACTTTCAGTGCAAGATCAATTCTATATACTTTTTAAAAGATGAGTATGCCCCATATTGATGGCACCATTTCTATGTAAATGACAGTTTAACCATCTTCAGAAGACCGGTTTTAAAGCAAGTCTGTTCTATTTTCTGGCATTACGAGACCCTGTGTTGATGCTGTTATTGTATGCAAGACAAACATGTCTATACTCTGCCTCTGAACTAGTCACACTCGCTATTGGACGAATAGGAAAGGCAATTTCCCCAGACAGTCTCCCATTGGACGATCACTTATGCAAAGACCAACCTAGTGTCTTCAGACAGTATTCATACCCCTCAACTTATTCCACATGTTACAGGCTGCATTCAACATGGATTAAATCGCTTGTTTTTTTCTCACCCATCTAGTCACAATACCCCATAATAACAAAGTGAAAATATGTTTTTATAAATCTGTGCAAATGTATTAAATGAAATATCTAATTTCCATAAGTATTCACACCCCTGAGTCAGTACTTTGAAGAAGCACCTTTGGGTATGTCTGGATCAGCTTTGAGTCGTCTTCAGTATGTCTGGATCAGCTTTGAGTCGTCTTCAGTATGTCTGGATCAGCTTTGAGTCGTCTTGATTTGGGGATTTGCTCCCATTATTCTTTGCAGATTTTCTCAAGCTCTTAAGTTAGATGGAGTAGCGGTGAACAGAAATCTTCGTCTTTTCACATATTTTCAAGTCTGGGCTTTGGCTGGGCCACTGACGGACTTTCACATTCTTGTTCTGAAGCCATTCCAGTGTTGCTTTGGCTGTATGCTTGAGGTCATTGTCCTGTTGGAACATAAATCTTCGCCCCCAGTGTAAGGTCTTTTGCACTCTGAAACGGGTTCTTATCGAGGATTTGCCTGCCGTTGGCTCCATTCATTGTTCCCTCCCAGTCCCTTCTGCTGAAAAGCATCCCCATAGCATGATGTTGCCACCACCATGCTTCACGGTAGGAATAGTGATGCTGCCACCACCATTCTTCACGATGGGGATGGTGTAAGACGGGTGACGTGTCTGGTTTTCTCCAGACATAGAGCTTTGTATTCAGGCCAGAGTTACATTTTTTGTCTCGTCAGACCACATAATCATTTGCCTTATGCTCTGAGTCTTTCACGTGCCATACTCCAGGTGTGTTGTCATGTGCCTTTTTTTCAGGAGTGTTTTCCGTCAGGCCACTATCCCATAAAGTCCAGATTGGTGAAGTGCTGATGCGGTTTATCTTAAGTCAGCCAAGGAAATCTGTAGTTTTGTCAGTGGTCACTTCCCTGACCAAGGTCCTCCTTGCCTGGTTGCTCAGTTTGGTCAGACGGCCAGCTCTAGACAGAGTCTGGGTAGTTCCATATATATATTTTTATTTCCCAATGGTGGAGACCACTGTGCTCTTCAACCTTTCAACACTCTAGAAATGGTTTTATTCTCTTCCCCAAATACACTGAGTATATCACACATTAGCAACACCTTCCCAATATTGAGTTGCACCCTGCCTTTTGCCCTCAGAACAGACTCAATTTGTCAGGGCATAGACTCTACAAGGTGTTGAAAGCGTTCAATGGGGATGCTGGCTCATGTTGACTAAAAGGCTTCCCACACTTGTCAAATTGGCCAGATGTCCATTGGGTGGTGGACCATTCTTGATACACACAGGAAACTGTTGAGTTTGAAAAACCCAGCAGGGTTATAGTTCTTGACACAAACCAGTGCTCCTGGCACCTACCATCATACCCCGTTCGAAGGCACTTGAATCTTTTGTCTTGCCCATTCACCATCTGAATCGCACACACAATCTGTCACAATTGTATCAAGGCTTAAAACTTCTTTAACCTGTCTCCTCCCCTTAATCTACACTGATTGAAGTGGATTTAACAAGTGACATCAATAAGGGATCATAGTTCCTTGGATTTAATTTCTGCTCTGGCATGCACTGTCAACTGTGGGACCATGTATAGACAGCTAAATCATGTCCACAGCTAAATCATGTCCAAACAATTGAATTGGCCACAGATGGACTCCAAGTTTTAATGACATCTCAAGGATGATCAAAGGAAATTGGATGCACCTGAGCTCAATTTGGAGTGTCAGTATGAATACATATATAAATTAGATTTCTGTATTTGATTTTCAATAAATATGCAACATTTTCTAAAAACATGTTTTCACTTTGTCGTAACGGGTTATTGTGTGTAGATAGATGGGTGAGGTTTGTTTTTTAATTACGGCTGTAACTCAACATGTGGAATAAGTCAAGGGGTCTGAATACTTCAAGATTCAACTTCCAGAGATTTAGCTTTCCATGTTACTACAAACTTGCAAATATTTCCGTATTGTCAACATGAAGTGGTTAACAAAAGGAAACATTGGGGAGACTAAAGTCCTGTATTGTTGAAAACAACTGTCCAGGTTAACATTTTGGCATCAACAATGTTTTTTGTGCAATTATCTAAGTATCTGTTAAGGATTTAAATGAGTCCTGTCCAGATGCACTGAGCTCAAACAGTGTTGGAGATCAAGCTGTATAGGATGCTGTCCCCTTGGCATTATTACAGTCTGTGTTACAGGGATCAGGCCAGCTTCACATTCTAACCAGTCAGGACCTGAAACTGATTCAATTCATCAATGAAAAAATGTAATGTTGGTTGTATGGATGGGTCACATGTTGGTACAGTCATGATGTGTTGTATGGATGGGTCACATGTTGGTACAGTCATGTTGGTTGTATGGATGGGTCACATGTTGGTACAGTCATGATGTGTTGTATGGATGGGTCACATGTTGGTGGTACAGTCAGGATGTGTTGTATGGATGGGTCACATGTTACAGTCATGATGTGTTGCGATCTTGAGAAAGTGTGCAAAAATGCCTGCATTAACCCATTAAAAATGTTTTACAGCAGTTGGTACTTTATTTACCTGTGTACACTACTTTTCTTTAATATATTTTTATTTAACTAGACAGTTAACAAATGATTTACAATGTGTAGAGAGTTCCTGATGAACAGATCATGGTAGTGTAGAGAGGGTTCCTGATGGAAAGAACACAACATGGTAGTGTAGAGAGGGTTCCTGGTGGACAGAACAGAATATGGTAGTGTAGAGAGGGTTCCTGATGGACAGAACATGGTAGTGTAGAGAGGGTTCCTGATGGAAAGAACAGAACATGGTAGTGTAGAGAGTTCCTGATGGACAGATCATGGTAGTGTAGAGAGGGTTCCTGATGGACAGAACAGAACATGGTAGTGTAGAGAGGGATCCTGATGGGAAGAACAGAATATGGTAGTGTAGAGAGGGCTCCTGGTGGACAGAACAGAATATGGTAGTGTAGAGAGGGTTCCTGATGGACAGAACATGGTAGTGTAGAGAGGGTTCCTGATGGACAGAACAGAATATGGTAGTGTAGAGAGGGTTCCTGATGGAAAGAACAGAACATGGTAGTGTAGAGAGGGTTCTGATGGGCAGAACATGGTAGCGTAGAGAGGGTTCCTGATGGACAGAACATGGTAGTGTAGAGAGGGTTCCTGATGGAAAGAACAGAACATGGTAGTGTAGAGAGTTCCTGATGGACAGATCATGGTAGTGTAGAGAGGGTTCCTGATGGAAAGAACAGAACATGGTAGTGTAGAGAGTTCCTGATGGACAGATCATGGTAGTGTAGAGAGGGTTCCTGATGGACAGAACAGAACATGGTAGTGTAGAGAGGGATCCTGATGGAAAGAACAGAATATGGTAGTGTAGAGAGGGCTCCTGGTGGACAGAACAGAATATGGTAGTGTAGAGAGGGTTCCTGATGGACAGAACATGGTAGTGTAGAGAGGGTTCCTGATGGACAGAACAGAATATGGTAGTGTAGAGAGGGTTCCTGATGGGCAGAACATGGTAGCGTAGAGAGGGTTTGTGATGGACAGAACAGAACATTGATGTGTAGAGAGGGTTCCTGATGGACAGAACAAAACAGAACATAGTGTGTAGAGAGGGTTGCTGATGGGACAGAACAGAACATGGTAGTGAGAGAGGGTTCCTGATGGACAGAACAGAACATGGTAGTGTAGAGAGGGTTCCTGATGGACAGAACACAACATGGTAGTGTAGAAAGGGTTCCTGATGGACAGAACAGAATATGGTAGTGTAGAGAGGGTTCCTGCTGGAAAGAACAGAACATGGTAGTGTAGAGAGGGTTCCTGATAGGCAGAACATGGTAGCGTAGAGAGGGTTCGTGATGGTCAGCACAGAACATGGATGTTTAGAGAGGGTTCCTGATGGACAGAACAGAACATGGATGTGTAGAGAGTTCCTGATGGACAGAACAGAACATGGTAGTGTGTAGAGTTCCTGATGCGAAGAACATGGTAGCGTAGAGAGGGTTCCAGATGGGCAGAACAAAACATGGTAGTGTAGAGAGGGGTCCTGATGGACAGAACAAAACATGGTAGTGTAGAGAGGGGTCCTGATGGACAGAACAGAACAGAACATGGTAGTATAGAGAGGGTTCCTGATTGACAGAACAGAATATGGTAGTGTAGAGAGTGTTCCTGATGGGCATAAGAGAACATGGTAGTGTAGAGAGGGCTCGAGTGGACAGAACACAACATGGTAGTGTAGAGAGGGTTCCTGATGGACAGAATAGAACATGGTAGTGTAGAAAGGGTTCCTGATGGACAGAACATAATATGGTAGTGTACAGTGGGTTCCTGATGAACAGAACATGGTAGTATAGAGAGGGTTCCTGATGGACAGAACAGAACATGGTAGTGTAGAGAGGGTTGCTGATGGACAGAACAGAACATGGTTGTGTAGAGAGGGTTGCTGATGGACAGAACAGAACATGGTTGTGTGGTGAGGGTTCCTGATGGGCAGAACAGAACATGGATGTGTAGAGAGAGTTCCTGATGGACAGAACAGAACATGGTAGTGTAGAAAGGGTTCCTGATGGACAGAACATAATATAGTAGTGTACAGTGGGTTCCTGATGAACAGAACATGGTAGTATAGAGAGGGTTCCTGATGGACAGAACAGAACATGGTAGTGTAGAGAGGGTTCCTGATGAACAGAACAGAACATGCTAGTTTAGAGAGGGTTCCAGATTGACAGAACAGAACATGGTAGTGTAGAGAATACCTGATGAACAGAACATTTTAGTTTAGAGTGTTCCTGATGGGCAGAACATGGTAGCGTAGAGAGGGTTTGTGATGGACAGAACAGAACATTGATGTGTAGAGAGGGTTCCTGATGGACAGACCAAAACAGAACATAGTCGTGTAGAGAGGGTTGCTGATGGGCAGAACAGAACAGAACATGGTAGCGTAGAGAGGGTTCCTGATGGGCAGAACAGAACATGGTAGTGTAGAGAGGGTTCCTGATGGACAGAACAGAACAGAACATGGTAGTGTAGAGAGGGTTCTTGATTTGCAGTACAGAACAGAACATGGTAGTGTAGAGAGGGTTCCTGATGGACAGAACAGAACAGAACATGGTAGTGTAGAGAGGGTTCCTGATGGGCAGAACAGAACATGGTAGTGTAGAGAGGGTTCCTGATGGACAGAACAGAACGTGGTAGTGTAGAGAGGGTTCCTGATGGACAGAACAGAACATGGTAGTGTAGAGAGGGTTCCTGATGGACAGAACAGAACATGGTAGTGTAGAAAGGGTTTCTGATGGACAGAACAGAATATGGTAGTGTAGAGAGGGTTCCTGATGGAAAGAACAGAACATGGTAGTGTAGAGAGGGTTCCTGATGGGCAGAACATGGTAGCGTAGAGAGGGTTTGTGATGGACAGAACAGAACATTGATGTGTAGAGAGGGTTCCTGATGGACAGAACAAAACAGAACATAGTCGTGTAGAGAGGGTTGCTGATGGGCAGAACAGAACAGAACATGGTAGTGTAGAGGGTTCCTGATGGACAGAACAGAACATGGTAGCGTAGAGAGGGTTCCTGATGGACAGAACAGAACATGGTAGTGTAGAGAGGGCTCCTGGTGGACAGAACACAACATGGTAGTGTAGAAAGGGTTCCTGATGGACAGAACAGAATATGGTAGTGTAGAGAGGGTTCCTGCTGGAAAGAACAGAACATGGTAGTGTAGAGAGGGTTCCTGATAGGCAGAACATGGTAGCGTAGAGAGGGTTCGTGATGGTCAGCACAGAACATGGATGTTTAGAGAGGGTTCCTGATGGACAGAACAGAACATGGATGTGTAGAGAGTTCCTGATGGACAGAACAGAACATGGTAGTGTGTAGAGTTCCTGATGCGAAGAACATGGTAGCGTAGAGAGGGTTCCAGATGGGCAGAACAAAACATGGTAGTGTAGAGAGGGGTCCTGATGGACAGAACAAAACATGGTAGTATAGAGAGGGGTCCTGATGGACAGAACAGAACAGAACATGGTAGTATAGAGAGGGTTCCTGATTGACAGAACAGAATATGGTAGTGTAGAGAGGGCTCCGAGTGGACAGAACACAACATGGTAGTGTAGAAAGGGTTCCTGATGGACAGAACATAATATGGTAGTGTACAGTGGGTTCCTGATGAACAGAACATGGTAGTGTAGAGAGGGGTCCTGATGGACAGAACAAAACATGGTAGTATAGAGAGGGGTCCTGATGGACAGAACAGAACAGAACATGGTAGTATAGAGAGGGTTCCAGATTGACAGAACAGAACATGGTAGTGTAGAGAATACCTGATGAACAGAACATTTTAGTTTAGAGTGTTCCTGATGGGCAGAACATGGTAGCGTAGAGAGGGTTTGTGATGGACAGAACAGAACATTGATGTGTAGAGAGGGTTCCTGATGGACAGACCAAAACAGAACATAGTCGTGTAGAGAGGGTTGCTGATGGGCAGAACAGAACAGAACATGGTAGCGTAGAGAGGGTTCCTGATGGGCAGAACAGAACATGGTAGTGTAGAGAGGGTTCCTGATGGACAGAACAGAACAGAACATGGTAGTGTAGAGAGGGTTCTTGATTTGCAGTACAGAACAGAACATGGTAGTGTAGAGAGGGTTCCTGATGGACAGAACAGAACAGAACATGGTAGTGTAGAGAGGGTTCCTGATGGGCAGAACAGAACATGGTAGTGTAGAGAGGGTTCCTGATGGACAGAACAGAACGTGGTAGTGTAGAGAGGGTTCCTGATGGACAGAACAGAACATGGTAGTGTAGAGAGGGTTCCTGATGGACAGAACAGAACATGGTAGTGTAGAAAGGGTTTCTGATGGACAGAACAGAATATGGTAGTGTAGAGAGGGTTCCTGATGGAAAGAACAGAACATGGTAGTGTAGAGAGGGTTCCTGATGGGCAGAACATGGTAGCGTAGAGAGGGTTTGTGATGGACAGAACAGAACATTGATGTGTAGAGAGGGTTCCTGATGGACAGAACAAAACAGAACATAGTCGTGTAGAGAGGGTTGCTGATGGGCAGAACAGAACAGAACATGGTAGTGTAGAGAGGGTTCCTGATGGACAGAACAGAACATGGTAGCGTAGAGAGGGTTCCTGATGGACAGAACACAACATGGTAGTGTAGAAAGGGTTCCTGATGGACAGAACAGAATATGGTAGTGTAGAGAGGGTTCCTGCTGGAAAGAACAGAACATGGTAGTGTAGAGAGGGTTCCTGATAGGCAGAACATGGTAGCGTAGAGAGGGTTCGTGATGGTCAGCACAGAACATGGATGTTTAGAGAGGGTTCCTGATGGACAGAACAGAACATGGATGTGTAGAGAGTTCCTGATGGACAGAACAGAACATGGTAGTGTGTAGAGTTCCTGATGCGAAGAACATGGTAGCGTAGAGAGGGTTCCAGATGGGCAGAACAAAACATGGTAGTGTAGAGAGGGGTCCTGATGGACAGAACAAAACATGGTAGTGTAGAGAGGGGTCCTGATGGACAGAACAGAACAGAACATGGTAGTATAGAGAGGGTTCCTGATTGACAGAACAGAATATGGTAGTGTAGAGAGTGTTCCTGATGGGCAGAACAGAACATGGTAGTGTAGAGAGGGCTCCGAGTGGACAGAACACAACATGGTAGTGTAGAGAGGGTTCCTGATGGACAGAATAGAACATGGTAGTGTAGAAAGGGTTCCTGATGGACAGAACATAATATGGTAGTGTACAGTGGGTTCCTGATGAACAGAACATGGTAGTATAGAGAGGGTTCCTGATGGACAGAACAGAACATGGTAGTGTAGAGAGGGTTGCTGATGGACAGAACAGAACATGGTTGTGTAGAGAGGGTTGCTGATGGACAGAACAGAACATGGTTGTGTGGTGAGGGTTCCTGATGGGCAGAACAGAACATGGATGTGTAGAGAGAGTTCCTGATGGACAGAACAGAACATGGTAGTGTAGAAAGGGTTCCTGATGGACAGAACATAATATAGTAGTGTACAGTGGGTTCCTGATGAACAGAACATGGTAGTATAGAGAGGGTTCCTGATGGACAGAACAGAACATGGTAGTGTAGAGAGGGTTCCTGATGAACAGAACAGAACATGCTAGTTTAGAGAGGGTTCCAGATTGACAGAACAGAACATGGTAGTGTAGAGAATACCTGATGAACAGAACATTTTAGTTTAGAGTGTTCCTGATGGGCAGAACATGGTAGCGTAGAGAGGGTTTGTGATGGACAGAACAGAACATTGATGTGTAGAGAGGGTTCCTGATGGACAGACCAAAACAGAACATAGTCGTGTAGAGAGGGTTGCTGATGGGCAGAACAGAACAGAACATGGTAGCGTAGAGAGGGTTCCTGATGGGCAGAACAGAACATGGTAGTGTAGAGAGGGTTCCTGATGGACAGAACAGAACAGAACATGGTAGTGTAGAGAGGGTTCCTGATGGGCAGAACAGAACATGGTAGTGTAGAGAGGGTTCCTGATGGACAGAACAGAACGTGGTAGTGTAGAGAGGGTTCCTGATGGACAGAACAGAACATGGTAGTGTAGAGAGGGTTCCTGATGGACAGAACAGAACATGGTAGTGTAGAAAGGGTTTCTGATGGACAGAACAGAATATGGTAGTGTAGAGAGGGTTCCTGATGGAAAGAACAGAACATGGTAGTGTAGAGAGGGTTCCTGATGGGCAGAACATGGTAGCGTAGAGAGGGTTTGTGATGGACAGAACAGAACATTGATGTGTAGAGAGGGTTCCTGATGGACAGAACAAAACAGAACATAGTCGTGTAGAGAGGGTTGCTGATGGGCAGAACAGAACAGAACAGAACATGGTAGTGTAGAGAGGGTTCCTGATGGACAGAACAGAACATGGTAGCGTAGAGAGGGTTCCTGATGGACAGAACAGAACATGGTAGTGTAGAGAGGGCTCCTGGTGGACAGAACACAACATGGTAGTGTAGAAAGGGTTCCTGATGGACAGAACAGAATATGGTAGTGTAGAGAGGGTTCCTGCTGGAAAGAACAGAACATGGTAGTGTAGAGAGGGTTCCTGATAGGCAGAACATGGTAGCGTAGAGAGGGTTCGTGATGGTCAGCACAGAACATGGATGTTTAGAGAGGGTTCCTGATGGACAGAACAGAACATGGATGTGTAGAGAGTTCCTGATGGACAGAACAGAACATGGTAGTGTGTAGAGTTCCTGATGCGAAGAACATGGTAGCGTAGAGAGGGTTCCAGATGGGCAGAACAAAACATGGTAGTGTAGAGAGGGGTCCTGATGGACAGAACAAAACATGGTAGTATAGAGAGGGGTCCTGATGGACAGAACAGAACAGAACATGGTAGTATAGAGAGGGTTCCTGATTGACAGAACAGAATATGGTAGTGTAGAGAGGGCTCCGAGTGGACAGAACACAACATGGTAGTGTAGAAAGGGTTCCTGATGGACAGAACATAATATGGTAGTGTACAGTGGGTTCCTGATGAACAGAACATGGTAGTATAGAGAGGGTTCCTGATGGACAGAACAGAACATGGTAGTGTAGAGAGGGTTGCTGATGGACAGAACAGAACATGGTTGTGTAGAGAGGGTTGCTGATGGACAGAACAGAACATGGTTGTGTGGTGAGGGTTCCTGATGGGCAGAACAGAACATGGATGTGTAGAGAGAGTTCCTGATGGACAGAACAGAACATGGTAGTGTAGAAAGGGTTCCTGATGGACAGAACATAATATGGTAGTGTACAGTGGGTTCCTGATGAACAGAACATGGTAGTATAGAGAGGGTTCCTGATGGACAGAACAGAACATGGTAGTGTAGAGAGGGTTCCTGATGAACAGAACATGGTAGTATAGAGAGGGTTCCTGATGGACAGAACAGAACATGGTAGTGTAGAGAATACCTGATGAACAGAACATTTTAGTTTAGAGTGTTCCTGATGGGCAGAACATGGTAGCGTAGAGAGGGTTTGTGATGGACAGAACAGAACATTGATGTGTAGAGAGGGTTCCTGATGGACAGACCAAAACAGAACATAGTCGTGTAGAGAGGGTTGCTGATGGGCAGAACAGAACAGAACATGGTAGCGTAGAGAGGGTTCCTGATGGGCAGAACAGAACATGGTAGTGTAGAGAGGGTGCCTGATGGACAGAACAGAACAGAACATGGTAGTGTAGAGAGGGTTCTTGATTTGCAGTACAGAACAGAACATGGTAGTGTAGAGAGGGTTCCTGATGGACAGAACAGAACAGAACATGGTAGTGTAGAGAGGGTTCCTGATGGGCAGAACAGAACATGGTAGTGTAGAGAGGGTTCCTGATGGACAGAACAGAACGTGGTAGTGTAGAGAGGGTTCCTGATGGACAGAACAGAACATGGTAGTGTAGAGAGGGTTGCTGATGGACAGAACAGAACATGGTAGTGTAGAAAGGGTTCCTGATGGACAGAACAGAATATGGTAGTGTAGAGAGGGTTCCTGATGGAAAGAACAGAACATGGTAGTGTAGAGAGGGTTCCTGATGGGCAGAACATGGTAGCGTAGAGAGGGTTTGTGATGGACAGAACAGAACATTGATGTGTAGAGAGGGTTCCTGATGGACAGAACAAAACAGAACATAGTCGTGTAGAGAGGGTTGCTGATGGGCAGAACAGAACAGAACATGGTAGTGTAGAGAGGGTTCCTGATGGACAGAACAGAACATGGTAGCGTAGAGAGGGTTCCTGATGGACAGAACAGAACATGGTAGTGTAGAGAGGGCTCCTGGTGGACAGAACACAACATGGTAGTGTAGAAAGGATTCCTGATGGACAGAACAGAATATGGTAGTGTAGAGAGGGTTCCTGCTGGAAAGAACAGAACATGGTAGTGTAGAGAGGGTTCCTGATAGGCAGAACATGGTAGCGTAGAGAGGGTTCGTGATGGTCAGCACAGAACATGGATGTTTAGAGAGGGTTCCTGATGGACAGAACAGAACATGGATGTGTAGAGAGTTCCTGATGGACAGAACAGAACATGGTAGTGTGTAGAGTTCCTGATGCGAAGAACATGGTAGCGTAGAGAGGGTTCCAGATGGGCAGAACAAAACATGGTAGTGTAGAGAGGGGTCCTGATGGACAGAACAAAACATGGTAGTGTAGAGAGGGGTCCTGATGGACAGAACAGAACAGAACATGGTAGTATAGAGAGGGTTCCTGATTGACAGAACAGAATATGGTAGTGTAGAGAGTGTTCCTGATGGGCAGAACAGAACATGGTAGTGTAGAGACAGTGGACAGAACACAACATGGTAGTGTAGAGAGGGTTCCTGATGGACAGAATAGAACATGGTAGTGTAGAAAGGGTTCCTGATGGACAGAACATAATATGGTAGTGTACAGTGGGTTCCTGATGAACAGAACATGGTAGTATAGAGAGGGTTCCTGATGGACAGAACAGAACATGGTAGTGTAGAGAGGGTTGCTGATGGACAGAACAGAACATGGTTGTGTAGAGAGGGTTGCTGATGGACAGAACAGAACATGGTTGTGTGGTGAGGGTTCCTGATGGGCAGAACAGAACATGGATGTGTAGAGAGAGTTCCTGATGGACAGAACAGAACATGGTAGTGTAGAAAGGGTTCCTGATGGACAGAACATAATATGGTAGTGTACAGTGGGTTCCTGATGAACAGAACATGGTAGTATAGAGAGGGTCCTGATGGACAGAACAGAACATGGTAGTGTAGAGAGGGTTCCTGATGAACAGAACAGAACATGCTAGTTTAGAGAGGGTTCCAGATTGACAGAACAGAACATGGTAGTGTAGAGAGGGTTTGTGATGGACAGAACAGAACATGCTAGTTTAGAGAGGGTTCCTGATGGACAGAACAGAACATGGTAGTGTAGAGAGGGTTCCTGATGAACAGAACAGAACATGCTAGTTTAGAGAGGGTTCCAGATTGACAGAACAGAACATGGTAGTGTAGAGAATACCTGATGAACAGAACATTTTAGTTTAGAGTGTTCCTGATGGGCAGAACATGGTAGCGTAGAGAGGGTTTGTGATGGACAGAACAGAACATTGATGTGTAGAGAGGGTTCCTGATGGACAGACCAAAACAGAACATAGTCGTGTAGAGAGGGTTGCTGATGGGCAGAACAGAACAGAACATGGTAGCGTAGAGAGGGTTCCTGATGGGCAGAACAGAACATGGTAGTGTAGAGAGGGTTCCTGATGGACAGAACAGAACAGAACATGGTAGTGTAGAGAGGGTTCTTGATTTGCAGTACAGAACAGAACATGGTAGTGTAGAGAGGGTTCCTGATGGACAGAACAGAACAGAACATGGTAGTGTAGAGAGGGTTCCTGATGGGCAGAACAGAACATGGTAGTGTAGAGAGGGTTCCTGATGGACAGAACAGAACGTGGTAGTGTAGAGAGGGTTCCTGATGGACAGAACAGAACATGGTAGTGTAGAGAGGGTTCCTGATGGACAGAACAGAACATGGTAGTGTAGAAAGGGTTCCTGATGGACAGAACAGAATATGGTAGTGTAGAGAGGGTTCCTGATGGAAAGAACAGAACATGGTAGTGTAGAGAGGGTTCCTGATGGGCAGAACATGGTAGCGTAGAGAGGGTTTGTGATGGACAGAACAGAACATTGATGTGTAGAGAGGGTTCCTGATGGACAGAACAAAACAGAACATAGTCGTGTAGAGAGGGTTGCTGATGGGCAGAACAGAACAGAACATGGTAGTGTAGAGAGGGTTCCTGATGGACAGAACAGAACATGGTAGCGTAGAGAGGGTTCCTGATGGACAGAACAGAACATGGTAGTGTAGAGAGGGCTCCTGGTGGACAGAACACAACATGGTAGTGTAGAAAGGGTTCCTGATGGACAGAACAGAATATGGTAGTGTAGAGAGGGTTCCTGCTGGAAAGAACAGAACATGGTAGTGTAGAGAGGGTTCCTGATAGGCAGAACATGGTAGCGTAGAGAGGGTTCGTGATGGTCAGCACAGAACATGGATGTTTAGAGAGGGTTCCTGATGGACAGAACAGAACATGGATGTGTAGAGAGTTCCTGATGGACAGAACAGAACATGGTAGTGTGTAGAGTTCCTGATGCGAAGAACATGGTAGCGTAGAGAGGGTTCCAGATGGGCAGAACAAAACATGGTAGTGTAGAGGGGTCCTGATGGACAGAACAAAACATGGTAGTGTAGAGAGGGGTCCTGATGGACAGAACAGAACAGAACATGGTAGTATAGAGAGGGTTCCTGATTGACAGAACAGAATATGGTAGTGTAGAGAGTGTTCCTGATGGGCAGAACAGAACATGGTAGTGTAGAGAGGGCTCTGAGTGGACAGAACACAACATGGTAGTGTAGAGAGGGTTCCTGATGGACAGAATAGAACATGGTAGTGTAGAAAGGGTTCCTGATGGACAGAACATAATATGGTAGTGTACAGTGGGTTCCTGATGAACAGAACATGGTAGTATAGAGAGGGTTCCTGATGGACAGAACAGAACATGGTAGTGTAGAGAGGGTTGCTGATGGACAGAACAGAACATGGTTGTGTAGAGAGGGTTGCTGATGGACAGAACAGAACATGGTTGTGTGGTGAGGGTTCCTGATGGGCAGAACAGAACATGGATGTGTAGAGAGAGTTCCTGATGGACAGAACAGAACATGGTAGTGTAGAAAGGGTTCCTGATGGACAGAACATAATATGGTAGTGTACAGTGGGTTCCTGATGAACAGAACATGGTAGTATAGAGAGGGTTCCTGATGGACAGAACAGAACATGGTAGTGTAGAGAGGGTTCCTGATGAACAGAACAGAACATGCTAGTTTAGAGAGGGTTCCAGATTGACAGAACAGAACATGGTAGTGTAGAGAGGGTTTGTGATGGACAGAACAGAACATGCTAGTTTAGAGAGGGTTCCTGATGGACAGAACAGAACATGGTAGTGTAGAGAGGGTTCCTGATGAACAGAACAGAACATGCTAGTTTAGAGAGGGTTCCAGATTGACAGAACAGAACATGGTAGTGTAGAGAATACCTGATGAACAGAACATTTTAGTTTAGAGTGTTCCTGATGGGCAGAACATGGTAGCGTAGAGAGGGTTTGTGATGGACAGAACAGAACATTGATGTGTAGAGAGGGTTCCTGATGGACAGACCAAAACAGAACATAGTAGTGTAGAGAGGGTTGCTGATGGGCAGAACAGAACAGAACATGGTAGCGTAGAGAGGGTTCCTGATGGGCAGAACAGAACATGGTAGTGTAGAGAGGGTTCCTGATGGACAGAACAGAACAGAACATGGTAGTGTAGAGAGGGTTCTGATTTGGACAGAACAGAACATGGTAGTGTAGAGAGGGTTCCTGATGGACAGAACAGAACAGAACATGGTAGTGTAGAGAGGGTTCCTGATGGACAGAACAGAACATGGTAGTGTAGAGAGGGTTCCTGATGGACAGAACAGAACATGGTAGTGTAGAGAGGGTTCCTGATGGACAGAACAGAACATGGTAGTGTAGAGAGGGTTCTTGATTTGCAGTACAGAACAGAACATGGTAGTGTAGAGAGTTCCTGATGGACAGAACAGAACATGGTAGTTTAGAGAGGGTTGCTGATGGGCAGAACAGAACAGAACATGGTAGTGTAGAGAGGGTTCCTGATGGGCAGAACAGAACCTGGTAGTGTAGAGAGGGTTCCTAATGGACAGAACAGAACATGGTAGTGTAGAGTGTTCCTGATGGGCAGAACATGGTAGCGTAGAGAGGGTTCCTGATGGACAGAACAGATCATGGTAGTGTAGAGAGGGTTCCTGATGGACAGAACAGAACAGAACATGGTAGTGTAGAAAGGCTTACTGATGGACAAAACAGAACAGAACATGGTAGTGTAGAGAGGGTTCGTGGTGGACAGAACAGAACATGGATGTGTAGAGAGGGTTCATGATGAACAGAACAGAACATGGTAGTGTAGCGAGGGTTGATGGACAGCTGATGGACAGATCAGAACATGGTTGTGTAGTGAGGGTTCCTGATGGGCAGAACAGAACAGTTGAGACTGATGGACAGAACAGAACATGGTAGTGTGTAGAGCGTTCCTGATGGACAGAACAGAACATGGTAGTGTTGAGAGGGTCCTGATGGACAGAACAGAACATGGTAGTGTAGAGAGGGTTCTTGATTTGCAGTACAGAACAGAACATGGTAGTGTAGAGAGTTCCTGATGGACAGAACAGAACATGGTAGTTTAGAGAGGGTTGCTGATGGGCAGAACAGAACATGGTAGTGTAGAGAGGGTTCCTGATGGGCAGAACAGAACCTGGTAGTGTAGAGAGGGTTCCTAATGGACAGAACAGAACATGGTAGTGTAGAGTGTTCCTGATGGGCAGAACATGGTAGCGTAGAGAGGGTTCCTGATGGACAGAACAGATCATGGTAGTGTAGAGAGGGTTCCTGATGGACAGAACAGAACAGAACATGGTAGTGTAGAAAGGCTTACTGATGGACAAAACAGAACAGAACATGGTAGTGTAGAGAGGGTTCGTGGTGGACAGAACAGAACATGGATGTGTAGAGAGGGTTGCTGATGGACAGATCAGAACATGGTAGTGTGTAGAGAGCGTTCCTGATGGACAGAACAGAACATGGTAGTGTTGAGAGGGTTCCTGATGGACAGAACAGAACAGAACATGGTAGTGTAGAGAGGGTTCCTGATGGACAGAACTGAACATGGTAGTGTAGAGAGGGTTCCTGATGGGCAGAACAGAACATGGTAGTGTAGAGAGGGTTCCTGATGGACAGAACTGAACATGGTAGTGTAGAGAGGGTTCCTGATGGGCAGAACATGGTAGCGTAGATAGGGTTCATGATGGACAGAACAGAAAATGGATGTGTAGAGAGGGTTCCTGATGGACAGAACAGAACAGAACATGGTAGTGTAGAGATGGTTCCTGATGGACAGAACTGAACATGGTAGTGTAGAGAGGGTTCCTGATGGGCAGATCAGAACACGGTAGTGTAGAGAGGGTTCCTGATGGGCAGAACAGAACATGGATGTGTAGAGAGAGTTCCTGATGGACAGAACAGAACATGGTAGTGTAGAGTGTTCCTGATGGGGAGAGAACATGGTAGCGTAGAGAGGGTTCCTGATGGACAGAACAGGTCATGGTAGTGTAGAGAGGGTTCCTGATGGACAGAACAGAACAGAACATGGTAGTGTAGAAAGGGTTACTGATGGACAAAACAGAACAGAACATGGTAGTGTAGAGAGGTTTCCTGATGGGCAGAACAGAACATGGTAGTGTAGAGAGGGTTCCTGATGGACAGAACAGAAATTGGTAGTGTAGAGAGGGGTCCTGATGGACAGAACAGAACAGAACATGGTAGTATAGAGAGGGTTCCTGATTGAAAGAACAGAATATGGTAGTGTAGAGAGTGTTCCTGATTGGCAGAACAGAACATGGTAGTGTAGAGAGGGTTGCTGATGGACAGAACATGGTTGTGTAGAAAGGGTTCCTGATGGACAGAACATAATATGGTAGTGTACAGTGGGTTCCTGAGGAACAGAACTGAACATGGTAGTGTAGAGAGGGTTCCTGATGGGCAGGACAGAACACGGTAGTGTAGAGAGGGTTCCTGATGGGTGGAACATGGTAGCGTAGAGAGGGTTCGTGATGGTCAGCACAGAACATGGATGTGTAGAGAGGGTTCCTGATGGACAGAACAGAACATGGTAGTGTAGAGAGGGTTGCTGATGAGCAGAACAGAACATGGTGGTGTAGAGAGGGTTCCTGATGGACAGAACAGAACATGTTAGTTTTGAGAAGGTTCCAGATTGACAGAACAGAACACGGTAGTGTAGAGAGGGTTCCTGATGGACATAACAGAACATGTTAGTTTAGAGAGGGTTCCAGATTGACAGAACAGAACATGGTAGTGTAGAGATTTCCTGATGGACAGAACAGAACATGGTAGTGTAGAGTGTTCCTGATGGGCAGAACATGGTAGCGTAGAGAGGGTTCCTGATGGACAGAACAGAACATGGTAGTGTAGAGAGAGTTCCTGATGGACAGAACAGAACATGGTAGTGTAGAGAGGGTTGCTGATGGACAGAACAGAACATGGTTGTGTGGTGAGGGTTCCTGATGGGCAGAACAGAACATGGATGTGTAGAGAGAGTTCCTGATGGACAGAACAGAACATGGTAGCGTAGAGTGTTCCTGATGGGCAGAACATGGTAGCGTAGAGAGGGTTCCTGATGGACAGAACAGATCATGGTAGTGTAGAGAGGGTTCCTGATGGACAGAACAGAACAGAACAGAACATGGTAGTGTAGAAAGGGTTACTGATGGACAAAACAGAACAGTACATGGTAGTGTAGAGAGGGTCCCTGATGGGCAGAACAGAACATGGTAGTGTATAGAGGGTTCCTGATGGACAGAACAGAAATTGGTAGTGTAGAGAGGCGTCCTGATGGACAGAACAGAACAGAACCTGGTAGTATAGAGAGGGTTCCTGATTGAAAGAACAGAATATGGTAGTGTAGAGAGTGTTTCTGATGGGCAGAACAGAACATGGTAGTGTAGAGAGGGCTCCTAGTGGACAGAACACAACATGGTAGTGTAGACAGGGTTCCTGATGGACAGAATAGAACATGGTAGTGTAGAGAGGGTTCCTGATGGACAGAACAGATCATGGTAGTGCAGAGAGGGTTCCTGATGGACAGAACAGAACAGAACATGGTAGTGTAGAGAGGGTTCCTGATGGGCAGAACAAAACATGGTAGTGTAGAGAGGGTTCCTGATGGGCAGAACAGAACATGGTAGTGTAGAGAGGGTTCCTGATGGAAGGAACAGAACATGCTAGTGTGGAGAGGGTTCCTGATGGGCATAAGAGAACATGGTAGTGTAGAGAGGGTTCCTGATTGACAGAACAGAATATGGTAGTGTAGAGAGTGTTCCTGATGGGCAGAACAGAACATGGTAGTGTAGAGAGGGCTCCGAGTGGACAGAATAGAACATGGTAGTGTAGAAAGGGTTCCTGATGGACAGAACATAATATGGTAGTGTACAGTGGGTTCCTGATGAACAGAACATGTTAGTTTAGAGAAGGTTCCAGATTGACAGAACAGAACATGGTAGTGTAGAGAGGGTTGCTGATGGACAGAAACAGAACATGGTAGTGTAGAGAGGGTTCGTGGTGGACAGAACAGAACATGGATGTGTAGAGAGGGTTCATGATGGACAGAACAGAACAGAACATGGTAGTGTAGCGAGGGTTGCTGATGGACAGAACAGAACATGGTTGTGTGGTGAGGGTTCCTGATGGGCGGAACAGAACATGGTAGTGTAGAGAGGGTTCCTGATGGACAGAACAGAACATGGTAGTGTAGAGAGGGTTCCTGATGGACAGAACAGAACATGGTAGTGTAGAAAGGCTTACTGATCGACAAAACAGAACAGAACATGTTAGTTTAGAGAAGGTTCCAGATTGACAGAACAGAACATGGTAGTGTAGAGAGTTCCTGATGGACAGAACAGAACATGGTAGTGTAGAGTGTTCCTGATGGGCAGAACATGGTAGCGTAGAGAGGGTTCCTGATGGACAGAACAGAACATGGTAGTGTAGAGAGGGTTCCTGATGGACAGAACAGAACATGGTAGTGTAGAGAGGGTTGCTGATTGACAGAACAGAGCAGAACATGCTAGTGTGGAGAGGGTTCCTGATGGACAGAAACAGAACATGGTAGTGTAGAAAGGGTTCCTGATGGACAGAACATAATATGGTAGTGTAGAGTGGGTTCCTGATGGACAGAACAGAACAGATCATGGTGGTGTAGAGAGGGTTCCTGATGGACAGAACAGAAATTGGTAGTGTAGAGAGGCGTCCTGATGGACAGAACAGAACATGGTAGTGTAGAGAGGGTTCCTGAAGGGCAGAACAGAACACGGTAGTGTAGAGAGGGTTCCTGATGGGCAGAACATGGTAGCGTAGAGAGGGTTCGTGATGGTCAGCACAGAACATGGATGTGTAGAGAGGGTTACTGATGGACAGAACAGAACATGGTAGTGTAGAGAGGGTTCCTGATGGACAGAACAGATCATGGTAGTGCAGAGAGGGTTCCTGATGGACAGAACAGAACAGAACATGGTAGTGTAGAGAGGGTTCCTGATGGGCAGAACAAAACATGGTAGTGTAGAGAGGGTTCCTGATGGGCAGAACAGAACATGGTAGTGTAGAGAGGGTTCCTGATGGACAGAACAGAACATGGTAGTGTAGAGAGGGTTGCTGATTGACAGAACAGAGCAGAACATGCTAGTGTGGAGAGGGTTCCTGATGGACAGAAACAGAACATGGTAGTGTAGAAAGGGTTCCTGATGGACAGAACATAATATGGTAGTGTAGAGTGGGTTCCTGATGGACAGAACAGAACAGATCATGGTGGTGTAGAGAGGGTTCCTGATGGACAGAACAGAAATTGGTAGTGTAGAGAGGCGTCCTGATGGACAGAACAGAACATGGTAGTGTAGAGAGGGTTCCTGAAGGGCAGAACAGAACACGGTAGTGTAGAGAGGGTTCCTGATGGGTAGAACATGGTAGCGTAGAGAGGGTTCGTGATGGTCAGCACAGAACATGGATGTGTAGAGAGGGTTACTGATGGACAGAACAGAACATGGTAGTGTAGAGAGGGTTCCTGATGGACAGAACAGATCATGGTAGTGCAGAGAGGGTTCCTGATGGACAGAACAGAACAGAACATGGTAGTGTAGAGAGGGTTCCTGATGGGCAGAACAAAACATGGTAGTGTAGAGAGGGTTCCTGATGGGCAGAACAGAACATGGTAGTGTAGAGAGGGTTCCTGATGGAAAGAACAGAACATGCTAGTGTGGAGAGGGTTCCTGATGGGCATAAGAGAACATGGTAGTGTAGAGAGGGTTCCTGATTGACAGAACAGAATATGGTAGTGTAGAGAGTGTTCCTGATGGGCGGAACAGAACATGGTAGTGTAGAGAGGCCTCCGAGTGGACAGAATAGAACATGGTAGTGTAGAAAGGGTTCCTGATGGACAGAACATAATATGGTAGTGTACAGTGGGTTCCTGATGAACAGAACATGTTAGTTTAGAGAAGGTTCCAGATTGACAGAACAGAACATGGTAGTGTAGAGAGGGTTGCTGATGGACAGAACAGAACATGGTTGTGTGGTGAGGGTTCCTGATGGGCAGAACAGAACATGGATGTGTAGAGAGGGTTCCTGATGGACAGAAACAGAACATGGTAGTGTAGAGAGGGTTCGTGGTGGACAGAACAGAACATGGATGTGTAGAGAGGGTTCATGATGGACAGAACAGAACAGAACATGGTAGTGTAGCGAGGGTTGCTGATGGACAGAACAGAACATGGTTGTGTGGTGAGGGTTCCTGATGGGCAGAACAGAACATGGTAGTGTAGAGAGGGTTCCTGATGGACAGAACAGAACATGGTAGTGTAGAGAGGGTTGCTGATTGACAGAACAGAACAGAACATGCTAGTGTGGAGAGGGTTCCTGATGGGCATAAGAGAACATGGTAGTGTAGAGAGGGTTGCTGATTGACAGAACAGAACAGAACATGCTAGTGTGGAGAGGGTTCCTGATGGGCATTAGAGAACATGGTAGTATAGAAAGGGTTCCTGATTGACAGAACAGAACAGAACATGCTAGTGTGGAGAGGGTTCCTGATGGGCATAAGAGAACATGGTAGTGTAGAGAGGGTTCCTGATGGACAGAAACAGAACATGGTAGTGTAGAAAGGGTTCCTGATGGACAGAACATAATATGGTAGTGTAGAGAGGGTTGCTGATGGACAGAACAGAACATGGTCGTGTAGAGATTTCCTGATGGACAGAACAGAACATGGTAGTGTAGAGTGTTCCTGATGGGCAGAACATGGTAGCGTAGAGAGGGTTCCTGATGGACAGAACAGATCATGGTAGTGTAGAAAGGGTTACTGATGGACAAAACAGAACAGAACATAGTAGTGTAGAGAGAGTTCCTGATGGGCAGAACAAAACATGGTAGTGTAGAGAGGGTTCCTGATGGGCAGAACAGAACATGGTAGTGTAGAGAGGGTTCCTGATGGACAGAACAGAACATGCTAGTGTGGAGAGGGTTCCTGATGGGCAT
The DNA here is from genome assembly GCF_018296145.1 of Oncorhynchus tshawytscha. Classification (NCBI taxonomy): domain Eukaryota; kingdom Metazoa; phylum Chordata; class Actinopteri; order Salmoniformes; family Salmonidae; genus Oncorhynchus; species Oncorhynchus tshawytscha. The sequence goes on from NC_056431.1 coordinate 81,070,647, forward strand.
AAGAGAACATGGTAGTGTAGAGACTGATTGACAGAACAGAATATGGTAGTGTAGAGAGTGTTCCTGATGGGCAGAACAGAACATGGTAGTGTAGAGAGGGCTCCAGTGGACAGAACACAACATGGTAGTGTAGAAAGGGTTCCTGATGGACAGAACATAATATGGTAGTGTACAGTGGGTTCCTGATGAACAGAACATGTTAGTTTAGAGAAGGTTCCAGATTGACAGAACAGAACATGGTAGTGTAGAGAGGGTTGCTGATGGACAGAACAGAACATGGTTGTGTGGTGAGGGTTCCTGATGGGCAGAAGAGAACATGGATGTGTAGAGAGGGTTCGTGGTGGACAGAACAGAACATGGATGTGTAGAGAGGGTTCATGATGGACAGAACAGAACAGAACATGGTAGCGTAGCGAGGGTTCCTGATGGACAAAACAGAACAGAACATGGCACTATAGAGTGGGTTTCTGATGGACAGAACAGAATATGGTAGTGTAGAGAGTGTTCCTGATGGGCAGAACAGAACATGGTAGTGTAGAGAGGGTTCCTGATTTGCAGTATAGAACAGAACATGGTAGTGTAGAGAGGGCTCCTGGTGGACAGGTCACAACATGGTAGTGTAGAGAGGGTTCCTGATGGACAGAACAGAACATGGTAGTGTAGAAAGGGTTCCCGATGGACAGAACATAATATGGTAGTGTAGAGTGGGTTCCTGATGGACAGAACAGAAAAGATCATGGTGGTGTAGAGAGGGTTCCTGATGGGCAGAAACAGAACATGGTAGTGTAGAGAGGGTTCCTGATGGACAGAACAGAAGATGGTAGTGTAGAGAGGGTTCCTGATGGACAGAACAGAACATGGTAGTGTAGAGAGGGTTCCTGATGGACAGAACAGAACATGTTACTTTAGAGAGGGTTCCTGATGGACAGAACAGAACATGGTAGTGTAGAGAGGGTTCCTGATGGACAGAACAGAACATGTTAGTTTAGAGAAGGTTCCAGATTGACAGAACAGAACATGGTAGTGTAGAGAGGGTTGCTGATGGACGGAACAGAACATGGTTGTGTGGTGAGGGTTCCTGATGGGCAGAACAGAACATGGATGTGTAGAGAGGGTTCCTGATGGACAGAAACAGAACATGGTAGTGTAGAGAGGGTTCGTGGTGGACAGAACAGAACATGGATGTGTAGAGAGGGTTCATGATGGACAGAACAGAACAGAACATGGTAGTGTAGAGGGTTGCTGATGGACAGAACAGAACATGGTTGTGTGGTGAGGGTTCTGATGGGCAGAACAGAACATGGTAGTGTAGAGAGGGTTCCTGATGGACAGAACAGAACATGGTAGTGTAGAGAGGGTTCCTGATGGACAGAACAGAACATGGTAGTGTAGAAAGGCTTACTGATCGACAAAACAGAACAGAACATGTTAGTTTAGAGAAGGTTCCAGATTGACAGAACAGAACATGGTAGTGTAGAGAGTTCCTGATGGACAGAACAGAACATGGTAGTGTAGAGAGGGTTCCTGATGGACAGAACAGAACATGGTAGTGTAGAGAGGGTTGCTGATTGACAGAACAGAACAGAACATGCTAGTGTGGAGAGGGTTCCTGATGGGCATTAGAGAACATGGTAGTATAGAAAGGGTTCCTGATGGACAGAACAGAACAGAACATGCTAGTGTGGAGAGGGTTCCTGATGGGCATAAGAGAACATGGTAGTGTAGAGAGGGTTGCTGATTGACAGAACAGAACAGAACATGCTAGTGTGGAGAGGGTTCCTGATGGGCATAAGAGAACATGGTAGTGTAGAGAGGGTTCCTGATGGACAGAAACAGAACATGGTAGTGTAGAAAGGGTTCCTGATGGACAGAACATAATATGGTAGTGTAGAGTGGGTTCCTGATGGACAGAACAGAAAAGATCATGGTGGTGTAGAGAGGGTTCCTGATGGGCAGAACAGAACATGGTAGTGTAGAGAGGGTTCTGATGGACAGAACAGAACATGGTAGTGTAGAGAGGGTTCCTGATGGACAGAACAGAACATGGTAGTGTAGAGAGGGTTCCTGATGGACAGAACAGAACATGGTAGTGTCGAGAGTTCCTGATGGACAGAACAGAACATGGTAGTGTAGAGTGTTCCAGATGGGCAGAACATGGTAGCGTAGAGAGGGTTCCTGATGGACAGAACAGATCATGGTAGTGCAGAGAGGGTTCCTGATGGACAGAACAGAACAGAACATGGTAGTGTAGAGAGGGTTCCTGATGGGCAGAACAGAACATGGTAGTGTAGAGAGGGTTCCTGATGGACAGAACAGAACATGCTAGTGTGGAGAGGGTTCCTGATGGGCATAAGAGAACATGGTAGTGTAGAGAGGGTTCCTGATTGACAGAACAGAATATGGTAGTGTAGAGAGTGTTCCTGATGGGCAGAACAGAACATGGTAGTGTAGAGAGGGCTGAGTGGACAGAACACAACATGGTAGTGTAGAAAGGGTTCCTGATGGACAGAACATAATATGGTAGTGTACAGTGGGTTCCTGATGAACAGAACATGTTAGTTTAGAGAAGGTTCCAGATTGACAGAACAGAACATGGTAGTGTAGAGAGGGTTGCTGATGGACAGAACAGAACATGGTTGTGTGGTGAGGGTTCCTGATGGGCAGAAGAGAACATGGATGTGTAGAGAGGGTTCGTGGTGGACAGAACAGAACATGGATGTGTAGAGAGGGTTCATGATGGACAGAACAGAACAGAACATGGTAGCGTAGCGAGGGTTCCTGATGGACAAAACAGAACAGAACATGGCACTATAGAGTGGGTTTCTGATGGACAGAACAGAATATGGTAGTGTAGAGAGTGTTCCTGATGGGCAGAACAGAACATGGTAGTGTAGAGAGGGTTCCTGATTTGCAGTATAGAACAGAACATGGTAGTGTGAGAGGGCTCCTGGTGGACAGGTCACAACATGGTAGTGTAGAGAGGGTTCCTGATGGACAGAACAGAACATGGTAGTGTAGAAAGGGTTCCCGATGGACAGAACATAATATGGTAGTGTAGAGTGGGTTCCTGATGGACAGAACAGAAAAGATCATGGTGGTGTAGAGAGGGTTCCTGATGGGCAGAAACAGAACATGGTAGTGTAGAGAGGGTTCCTGATGGACAGAACAGAAGATGGTAGTGTAGAGAGGGTTCTGATGGACAGAACAGAACATGGTAGTGTAGAGAGGGTTCCTGATGGACAGAACAGAACATGTTACTTTAGAGAGGGTTCTGATGGACAGAACAGAACATGGTAGTGTAGAGAGGGTTCCTGATGGACAGAACAGAACATGGTAGTGTAGAGAGGGTTCCTGATGGACAGAACAGAACATGGTAGTGTAGAGAGGGTTCCTGATGGACAGAACAGAACATGTTACTTTAGAGAAGGTTCCTGATGGACAGAACAGAACATGGTAGTGTAGAGAGTTCCTGATGGACAGAACAGAACATGGATGTGTAGAGAGGGTTCCTGATGGACAGAACAGAACAAGGTAGTGTAGAGAGGGTTCCTGATGGACAGAACAGAACATGGTAGTGTAGAGAGGGTTCCTGATGGACAAAACAGAACAGAACATGGCACTATAGAGTGGGTTTCTGATGGACAGAACAGAATATGGTAGTGTAGAGAGTGTTCCTGATGGGCAGAACAGAACATGGTAGTGTAGAGAGGGTTCCTGATTTGCAGTATAGAACAGAACATGGTAGTGTAGAGAGGGCTCCTGGTGGACAGGTCACAACATGGTAGTGTAGAGAGGGTTCCTGATGGACAGAACAGAACATGGTAGTGTAGAAAGGGTTCCTGATGGACAGAACATAATATGGTAGTGTAGAGTGGGTTCTGATGGACAGAACAGAAAAGACATGGTGGTGTAGAGAGGGTTCCTGATGGGCAGAACAGAACATGGTAGTGTAGAGAGGGTTCCTGATGGACAGAACAGAACATGGTAGTGTAGAGAGGGTTCCTGATGGACAGAACAGAACATGGTAGTGTAGAGAGGGTTCCTGATGGACAGAACAGAACATGGTAGTGTCGAGAGTTCCTGATGGACAGAACAGAACATGGTAGTGTAGAGTGTTCCTGATGGGCAGAACATGGTAGCGTAGAGAGGGTTCCTGATGGACAGAACAGATCATGGTAGTGCAGAGAGGGTTCCTGATGGACAGAACAGAACAGAACAGAACATGGTAGTGTAGAGAGGGTTCCTGATGGGCAGAACAAAACATGGTAGTGTAGAGAGGGTTCCTGATGGGCAGAACAGAACATGGTAGTGTAGAGAGGGTTCCTGATGGACAGAACAGAACATGCTAGTGTGGAGAGGGTTCCTGATGGGCATAAGAGAACATGGTAGTGTAGAGAGGGTTCCTGATTGACAGAACAGAATATGGTAGTGTAGAGAGTGTTCCTGATGGGCAGAACAGAACATGGTAGTGTAGAGAGGGCTCCGAGTGGACAGAACACAACATGGTAGTGTAGAAAGGGTTCCTGATGGACAGAACATAATATGGTAGTGTACAGTGGGTTCCTGATGAACAGAACATGTTAGTTTAGAGAAGGTTCCAGATTGACAGAACAGAACATGGTAGTGTAGAGAGGGTTGCTGATGGACAGAACAGAACATGGTTGTGTGGTGAGGGTTCCTGATGGGCAGAAGAGAACATGGATGTGTAGAGAGGGTTCGTGGTGGACAGAACAGAACATGGATGTGTAGAGAGGGTTCATGATGGACAGAACAGAACAGAACATGGTAGCGTAGCGAGGGTTCCTGATGGACAAACAGAACAGAACATGGCACTATAGAGTGGGTTTCTGATGGACAGAACAGAATATGGTAGTGTAGAGAGTGTTCCTGATGGGCAGAACAGAACATGGTAGTGTAGAGAGGGTTCCTGATGCAGAACAGAAACATGGTAGTGTAGAGAGGGTTCCTGATGGACAGAACAGAACATGGTAGTGTAGAGAGGGTTGCTGATTGGACAGAACAGACAGAACATGGTAGTGTGGAGAGGGTTCCTGATGGACAGAAACAGAACATGGTAGTGTAGAAAGGGTTCCTGATGGACAGAACATAATATGGTAGTGTAGAGTGGGTTCCTGATGGACAGAACAGAACAGATCATGGTGGTGTAGAGAGGGTTCCTGATGGACAGAACAGAAATTGGTAGTGTAGAGAGAGTCCTGATGGACAGAACAGAACATGGTAGTGTAGAGAGGGTTCCTGATGGGCAGAACAGAACATGGTAGTGTAGAGAGGGTTCCTGATGGGTAGAACATGGTAGCGTAGAAGGGTTCGTGATGGTCAGCACAGAACATGGATGTGTAGAGAGGGTTACTGATGGACAGAACAGAACATGGTAGTGTAGAGAGGGTTCCTGATGGACAGAACAGATCATGGTAGTGCAGAGAGGGTTCCTGATGGACAGAACAGAACAGAACATGGTAGTGTAGAGAGGGTTCCTGATGGGCAGAACAAAACATGGTAGTGTAGAGAGGGTTCCTGATGGGCAGAACAGAACATGGTAGTGTAGAGAGGGTTCCTGATGGAAAGAACAGAACATGCTAGTGTGGAGAGGGTTCCTGATGGGCATAAGAGAACATGGTAGTGTAGAGAGGGTTCCTGATTGACAGAACAGAATATGGTAGTGTAGAGAGTGTTCCTGATGGGCGGAACAGAACATGGTAGTGTAGAGAGGCCTCGAGTGGACAGAATAGAACATGGTAGTGTAGAAAGGGTTCCTGATGGACAGAACATAATATGGTAGTGTACAGTGGGTTCCTGATGAACAGAACATGTTAGTTTAGAGAAGGTTCCAGATTGACAGAACAGAACATGGTAGTGTAGAGAGGGTTGCTGATGGACAGAACAGAACATGGTTGTGTGGTGAGGGTTCCTGATGGGCAGAACAGAACATGGATGTGTAGAGAGGGTTCCTGATGGACAGAAACAGAACATGGTAGTGTAGAGAGGGTTCGTGGTGGACAGAACAGAACATGGATGTGTAGAGAGGGTTCATGATGGACAGAACAGAACAGAACATGGTAGTGTAGCGAGGGTTGCTGATGGACAGAACAGAACATGGTTGTGTGGTGAGGGTTCCTGATGGGCAGAACAGAACATGGTAGTGTAGAGAGGGTTCCTGATGGACAGAACAGAACATGGTAGTGTAGAGAGGGTTCCTGATGGACAGAACAGAACATGGTAGTGTAGAAAGGCTTACTGATCGACAAAACAGAACAGAACATGTTAGTTTAGAGAAGGTTCCAGATTGACAGAACAGAACATGGTAGTGTAGAGAGTTCCTGATGGACAGAACAGAACATGGTAGTGTAGAGAGGGTTCCTGATGGACAGAACAGAACATGGTAGTGTAGAGAGGGTTCCTGATTGACAGAACAGAACAGAACATGCTAGTGTGGAGAGGGTTCCTGATGGGCATAACAGAACATGGTAGTGTAGAGAGGGTTCCTGATGGACAGAAACAGAACATGATTAGACTGATGGACAGAACAGAACAGAACATGCTAGTGTGGAGAGGGTTCCTGATGGGCATAAGAGAACATGGTAGTGTAGAGAGGGTTGCTGATTGACAGAACAGAACAGAACATGCTAGTGTGGAGAGGGTTCCTGATGGGCATAAGAGAACATGGTAGTGTAGAGAGGGTTCCTGATGGACAGAAACAGAACATGGTAGTGTAGAAAGGGTTCCTGATGGACAGAACATAACATGGTAGTGTAGAGTGGGTTCCTGATGGACAGAACAGAAAGATCATGGTGGTGTAGAGAGGGTTCCTGATGGGCAGAACAGAACATGGTAGTAGAGAGGGTTCCTGATGGACAGAACAGAACATGGTAGTGTAGAGAGGGTTCCTGATGGACAGAACAGAACATGGTAGTGTAGAGAGGGTTCCTGATGGACAGAACAGAACATGGTAGTGTCGAGAGTTCCTGATGGACAGAACAGAACATGGTAGTGTAGAGTGTTCCAGATGGGCAGAACATGGTAGCGTAGAGAGGGTTCCTGATGGACAGAACAGATCATGGTAGTGCAGAGAGGGTTCCTGATGGACAGAACAGAACAGAACATGGTAGTGTAGAGAGGGTTCCTGATGGGCAGAACAAAACATGGTAGTGTAGAGAGGGTTCCTGATGGGCAGAAACAGAACATGGTAGTGTAGAGAGGGTTCCTGATGGACAGAACAGAACATGCTAGTGTGGAGAGGGTTCCTGATGGGCATAAGAGAACATGGTAGTGTAGAGAGGGTTCTGATTGACAGAACAGAATATGGTAGTGTAGAGAGTGTTCCTGATGGGCAGAACAGAACATGGTAGTGTAGAGAGGGCTCTGAGTGGACAGAACACAACATGGTAGTGTAGAAAGGGTTCCTGATGGACAGAACATAATATGGTAGTGTACAGTGGGTTCCTGATGAACAGAACATGTTAGTTTAGAGAAGGTTCCAGATTGACAGAACAGAACATGGTAGTGTAGAGAGGGTTGCTGATGGACAGAACAGAACAGAGGGTTCCTGATGGGCAGAAGAGAACATGGATGTGTAGAGAGGGTTCGTGGTGGACAGAACAGAACATGGATGTGTAGAGAAGGTTCATGATGGACAGAACAGAACAGAACATGGTAGTGTAGCGAGGGTTCCTGATGGACAAAACAGAACAGAACATGGCACTATAGAGTGGGTTTCTGATGGACAGAACAGAATATGGTAGTGTAGAGAGTGTTCCTGATGGGCAGAACAGAACATGGTAGTGTAGAGAGGGTTCCTGATTTGCAGTATAGAACAGAACATGGTAGGGTAGAGAGGGCTCCTGGTGGACAGGTCACAACATGGTAGTGTAGAGAGGGTTCCTGATGGACAGAACAGAACATGGTAGTGTAGAAAGGGTTCCCGATGGACAGAACATAATATGGTAGTGTAGAGTGGGTTCCTGATGGACAGAACAGAAAAGACATGGTGGTGTAGAGAGGGTTCCTGATGGGCAGAAACAGAACATGGTAGTGTAGAGAGGGTTCTGATGGACAGAACAGAAGATGGTAGTGTAGAGAGGGTTCCTGATGGACAGAACAGAACATGGTAGTGTAGAGAGGGTTCCTGATGGACAGAACAGAACATGTTACTTTAGAGAGGGTTCCTGATGGACAGAACAGAACATGGTAGTGTAGAGAGGGTTCCTGATGGACAGAACAGAACATGGTAGTGTAGAGAGGGTTCCTGATGGACAGAACAGAACATGGTAGTGTAGAGAGGGTTCCTGATGGACAGAACAGAACATGTTACTTTAGAGAAGGTTCTGATGGACAGAACAGAACATGGTAGTGTAGAGAGTTCCTGATGGACAGAACAGAACATGGATGTGTAGAGAGGGTTCCTGATGGACAGAACAGAACAGGTAGTGTAGAGAGGGTTCCTGATGGACAGAACAGAACATGGTAGTGTAGAGAGGGTTCCTGATGGACAAAACAGAACAGAACATGGCACTATAGAGTGGGTTTCTGATGGACAGAACAGAATATGGTAGTGTAGAGAGTGTTCCTGATGGGCAGAACAGAACATGGTAGTGTAGAGAGGGTTCCTGATTTGCAGTATAGAACAGAACATGGTAGTGTAGAGAGGGCTCCTGGTGGACAGGTCACAACATGGTAGTGTAGAGAGGGTTCCTGATGGACAGAACAGAACATGGTAGTGTAGAAAGGGTTCCCTATGGACAGAACATAATATGGTAGTGTAGAGTGGGTTCCTGATGGACAGAACAGAAAAGATCATGGTGGTGTAGAGAGGGTTCCTGATGGGCAGAACAGAACATGGTAGTGTAGAGAGGGTTCCTGATGGACAGAACAGAACATGGTAGTGTAGAGAGGGTTCCTGATGGACAGAACAGAACATGGTAGTGTAGAGAGGGTTCCTGATGGACAGAACAGAACATGGTAGTGTCGAGAGTTCCTGATGGACAGAACAGAACATGGTAGTGTAGAGTGTTCCTGATGGGCAGAACATGGTAGCGTAGAGAGGGTTCCTGATGGACAGAACAGATCATGGTAGTGCAGAGAGGGTTCCTGATGGACAGAACAGAACAGAACATGGTAGTGTAGAGAGGGTTCCTGATGGGCAGAACAAAACATGGTAGTGTAGAGAGGGTTCCTGATGGGCAGAACAGAACATGGTAGTGTAGAGAGGGTTCCTGATGGACAGAACAGAACATGCTAGTGTGGAGACTGATGGGCATAAGAGAACATGGTAGTGTAGAGAGGGTTCCTGATTGACAGAACAGAATATGGTAGTGTAGAGAGTGTTCTGATGGGCAGAACAGAACATGGTAGTGTAGAGAGGGCTCCGAGTGGACAGAACACAACATGGTAGTGTAGAAAGGGTTCCTGATGGACAGAACATAATATGGTAGTGTACAGTGGGTTCCTGATGAACAGAACATGTTAGTTTAGAGAAGGTTCCAGATTGACAGAACAGAACATGGTAGTGTAGAGAGGGTTGCTGATGGACAGAACAGAACATGGTTGTGTGGTGAGGGTTCCTGATGGGCAGAAGAGAACATGGATGTGTAGAGAGGGTTCGTGGTGGACAGAACAGAACATGGATGTGTAGAGAGGGTTCATGATGGACAGAACAGAACAGAACATGGTAGCGTAGCGAGGGTTCCTGATGGACAAACAGAACAGAACATGGTATAGAGTGGGTTTCTGATGGACAGAACAGAACATGGTAGTGTAGAGAGTGTTCTGATGGGCAGAACAGAACATGGTAGTGTAGAGAGGGTTCTGATTTGCAGAACAAAACATGGTAGTGTAGAGACTGATGGGCAGAACAGAACATGGTAGTGTAGAGAGGGTTCCTGATGGAAAGAACAGAACATGCTAGTGTGGAGAGGGTTCCTGATGGGCATAAGAGAACATGGTAGTGTAGAGAGGGTTCCTGATTGACAGAACAGAACATGGTAGTGTAGAGAGTGTTCCTGATGGGCGGAACAGAACATGGGTGTAGAGAGGCCTGAGTGGACAGAATAGAACATGGTAGTGTAGAAAGGGTTCCTGATGGACAGAACATAATATGGTAGTGTACACTGATGAACAGAACATGTTAGTTTAGAGAAGGTTCCAGATTGACAGAACAGAACATGGTAGTGTAGAGAGGGTTGCTGATGGACAGAACAGAACATGGTTGTGTGGTGAGGGTTCCTGTGGGCAGAACAGAACATGGATGTGTAGAGAGGGTTCCTGATGGACAGAAACAGAACATGGTAGTGTAGAGAGGGTTCGTGGTGGACAGAACAGAACATGGATGTGTAGAGAGGGTTCATGATGGACAGAACAGAACATGGTAGTGTAGCGAGGGTTGCTGATGGACAGAACAGAACATGGTTGTGTGGTGAGGGTTCCTGATGGGCAGAACAGAACATGGTAGTGTAGAGAGGGTTCCTGATGGACAGAACAGAACATGGTAGTGTAGAGAGGGTTCCTGATGGACAGAACAGAACATGGTAGTGTAGAAAGGTTACTGATGGACAAAACAGAACAGAACATGTTAGTTTAGAGAAGGTTCCAGATTGACAGAACAGAACATGGTAGTGTAGAGAGTTCCTGATGGACAGAAACAGAACATGGTAGTGTAGAGAGGGTTCCTGATGGACAGAACAGAACAGAACATGGTAGTGTGGAGAGGGTTCCTGATGGGCATAAACAGAACATGGTAGTGTAGAGAGGGTTGCTGATTGACAGAACAGAACAGAACATGCTAGTGTGGAGAGGGTTCCTGATGGGCATAAGAGAACATGGTAGTGTAGAGAGGGTTCCTGATGGACAGAAACAGAACATGGTAGTGTAGAAAGGGTTCCTGATGGACAGAACATAATATGGTAGTGTAGAGTGGGTTCCTGATGGACAGAACAGAAAAGATCATGGTGGTGTAGAGAGGGTTCCTGATGGGCAGAACAGAACATGGTAGTGTAGAGAGGGTTCCTGATGGACAGAACAGAACATGGTAGTGTAGAGAGGGTTCCTGATGGACAGAACAGAACATGGTAGTGTAGAGAGGGTTCCTGATGGACAGAACAGAACATGGTAGTGTCGAGAGTTCCTGATGGACAGAACAGAACATGGTAGTGTAGAGTGTTCCAGATGGGCAGAACATGGTAGCGTAGAGAGGGTTCCTGATGGACAGAACAGATCATGGTAGTGCAGAGAGGGTTCCTGATGGACAGAACAGAACAGAACATGGTAGTGTAGAGAGGGTTCCTGATGGGCAGAACAAAACATGGTAGTGTAGAGAGGGTTCCTGATGGGCAGAACAGAACATGGTAGTGTAGAGAGGGTTCCTGATGGACAGAACAGAACATGCTAGTGTGGAGAGGGTTCCTGATGGGCATAAGAGAACATGGTAGTGTAGAGAGGGTTCCTGATTGACAGAACAGAATATGGTAGTGTAGAGAGTGTTCCTGATGGGCAGAACAGAACATGGTAGTGTAGAGAGGGCTCCTGAGTGGACAGAACAGAACATGGTAGTGTAGAAAGGGTTCCTGATGGACAGAACATAATATGGTAGTGTACAGTGGGTTCCTGATGAACAGAACATGTTAGTTTAGAGAAGGTTCCAGATTGACAGAACAGAACATGGTAGTGTAGAGAGGGTTGCTGATGGACAGAACAGAACATGGTTGTGTGGTGAGGGTTCCTGATGGGCAGAAGAGAACATGGATGTGTAGAGAGGGTTCGTGTGGACAGAACAGAACATGGATGTGTAGAGAGGGTTCATGATGGACAGAACAGAACAGAACATGGTAGTGTAGAGGGTTCCTGATGGACAAAACAGAACAGAACATGGCACTATAAGTGGGTTTCTGATGGACAGAACAGAATATGGTAGTGTAGAGAGTGTTCCTGATGGGCAGAACAGAACATGGTAGTGTAGAGAGGGTTCCTGATTTGCAGTATAGAACAGAACAGGGCTCCTGGTGGACAGAACATGGTAGTGTAGAGAGGGTTCCTGATGGACAGAACAGAACATGGTAGTGTAGAAAGGGTTCCCGATGGACAGAACATAATATGGTAGTGTAGAGTGGGTTCCTGATGGACAGAACAGAAAAGATCATGGTGGTGTAGAGAGGGTTCCTGATGGGCAGAACAGAACATGGTAGTGTAGAGAGGGTTCCTGATGGACAGAACAGAACATGGTAGTGTAGAGAGGGTTCCTGATGGACAGAACAGAACAGAGGGTTCCTGATGGACAGAACAGAACATGTTAGTTTAGAGAGGGTTCCTGATGGACAGAACAGAACATGGTAGTGTAGAGAGGGTTCCTGATGGACAGAACAGAACATGGTAGTGTAGAGAGGGTTCCTGATGGACAGAACAGAACATGGTAGTGTAGAACTGATGAACAGAACATGTTACTTTAGAGAGGTTCCTGATGGACAGAACAGAACATGGTAGTGTAGAGAGAGTTCCTGATGGACAGAACAGAACATGGAGTGTAGAGAGGGTTCCTGATGGACAGAACAGAACATGGTAGTGTAGAGAGGGTTCCTGATGGACAGAACAGAACATGGTAGTGTAGAGAGGGTTCCTGATGGACAAAACAGAACAGAACATGGCACTGTAGAGAGGGTTTCTGATGGACAGAACAGAACATGGTAGTGTAGAGAGTGTTCCTGATGGGCAGAACAGAACATGGTAGTGTAGAGAGGGTTCCTGATTTGAGTATAGAACAGAACAGAGGGCTCCAGAACACAACATGGTAGTGTAGAGAGGGTTCCTGATGGACAGAACAGAACATGGTAGTGTAGAAAGGGTTCCTGATGGACAGAACATAATATGGTAGTGTAGAGTGGGTTCCTGATGGACAGAACAGAAAAGATCATGGTGGTGTAGAGAGGGTTCCTGATGGGCAGAACAGAACATGGTAGTGTAGAGAGGGTTCTGATGGACAGAACAGAACATGGTAGTGTAGAGAGGGTTCCTGATGGACAGAACAGAACATGGTAGTGTAGAGAGGGTTCCTGATGGACAGAACAGAACATGGTAGTGTCGAGAGTTCCTGATGGACAGAACAGAACATGGTAGTGTAGAGTGTTCCTGATGGGCAGAACATGGTAGCGTAGAGAGGGTTCCTGATGGACAGAACAGATCATGGTAGTGCAGAGAGGGTTCCTGATGGACAGAACAGAACAGAACATGGTAGTGTAGAGAGGGTTCCTGATGGGCAGAACAAAACATGGTAGTGTAGAGAGGGTTCCTGATGGGCAGAACAGAACATGGTAGTGTAGAGAGGGTTCCTGATGGACAGAACAGAACATGCTAGTGTGGAGAGGGTTCCTGATGGGCATAAGAGAACATGGTAGTGTAGAGAGGGTTCCTGATTGACAGAACAGAATATGGTAGTGTAGAGAGTGTTCCTGATGGGCAGAACAGAACATGGTAGTGTAGAGAGGGCTCCGAGTGGACAGAACAGAACATGGTAGTGTAGAAAGGGTTCCTGATGGACAGAACATAATATGGTAGTGTACAGTGGGTTCCTGATGATGAACAGAACATGTTAGTTTAGAGAAGGTTCCAGATTGACAGAACAGAACATGGTAGTGTAGAGAGGGTTGCTGATGGACAGAACAGAACATGGTTGTGTGGTGAGGGTTCCTGATGGGCAGAACAGAACATGGATGGAGGGTTCGTGTGGACAGAACAGAACATGGATGTGAGAGGGTTCATGATGGACAGAACAGAACAGAACATGGTAGCGTTGCGAGGGTTCCTGATGGACAAACAGAACAGAACATGGCACTATAGAGTGGGTTTCTGATGGACAGAACAGAATATGGTAGTGTAGAGAGTGTTCCTGATGGGCAGAACAGAACATGGTAGTGTAGAGAGGGTTCCTGATTTGCAGAACAAAACATGGTAGTGTAGAGAGGGTTCCTGATGGGCAGAACAGAACATGGTAGTGTAGAGAGGGTTCCTGATGGAAAGAACAGAACATGCTAGTGTGGAGAGGGTTCCTGATGGGCATAAGAGAACATGGTAGTGTAGAGAGGGTTCCTGATGGACAGAACAGAACATGGTAGTGTTCCTAGAACAGAACATGGGTTCCTGATGGACAGAACAGAACATGGTAGTGTAGAAAGGGTTCCTGATGGACAGAACATAATATGGTAGTGTACAGTGGGTTCCTGAGAACAGAACATGTTAGTTTAGAGAAGGTTCCAGATTGACAGAACAGAACATGGTAGTGTAGAGAGGGTTCCTGATGGACAGAACAGAACATGGTAGTGTAGAGGGTTCCTGATGGGCAGAACAGAACATGGATGTAGAGAGGGTTCCTGATGGACAGAAACAGAACATGGTAGTGTAGAGAGGGTTCTGATGGACAGAACAGAACATGGTAGTGTAGAGAGGGTTCATGATGGACAGAACAGAACATGGTAGTGTAGCGAGGGTTGCTGATGGACAGAACAGAACATGGTTGTGTGGTGAGGGTTCCTGATGGGCAGAACAGAACATGGTAGTGTAGAGAGGGTTCCTGATGGACAGAACAGAACATGGTAGTGTAGAGAGGGTTCCTGATGGACAGAACAGAACAGAACTGATGGACAAAACAGAACAGAACATGTTAGTAGAGAAGGTTCCAGATTGACAGAACAGAACATGGTAGTGTAGAGAGTTCCTGATGGACAGAACAGAACATGGTAGTGTAGAGAGGGTTCCTGATGGACAGAACAGAACATGGTAGTGTAGAGAGGGTTCCTGATGGACAGAACATAATATGGTAGTGTAGAGTGGGTTCCTGATGGACAGAACAGAACATGGTAGTGTAGAGAGGGTTCCTGATGGACAGAACAGAAATTGGTAGTGATGGACAGAACAGAACATGGTAGTGTAGAGAGGGTTCCTGAAGGGCAGAACAGAACACGGTAGTGTAGAGAGGGTTCCTGATGGGTAGAACATGGTAGCGTAGAGAGGGTTCGTGATGGTCAGCACAGAACATGGATGTGTAGAGAGGGTTACTGATGGACAGAACAGAACATGGTAGTGTAGAGAGGGTTCCTGATGGACAGAACAGATCATGGTAGTGCAGAGAGGGTTCCTGATGGACAGAACAGAACAGAACATGGTAGTGTAGAGAGGGTTCCTGATGGGCAGAACAAAACATGGTAGTGTAGAGAGGGTTCCTGATGGGCAGAACAGAACATGGTAGTGTAGAGAGGGTTCCTGATGGAAAGAACAGAACATGCTAGTGTGGAGAGGGTTCCTGATGGGCATAAGAGAACATGGTAGTGTAGAGAGGGTTCTGATTGACAGAACAGAATATGGTAGTGTAGAGAGTGTTCCTGATGGGCAGAACAGAACATGGTAGTGTAGAGAGGCCTGAGTGGACAGAATAGAACATGGTAGTGTAGAAAGGGTTCCTGATGGACAGAACATAATATGGTAGTGTACAGTGGGTTCCTGATGAACAGAACATGTTAGTTTAGAGAAGGTTCCAGATTGACAGAACAGAACATGGTAGTGTAGAGAGGGTTGCTGATGGACAGAACAGAACATGGTTGTGTGGTGAGGGTTCCTGATGGGCAGAACAGAACATGGATGTGTAGAGAGGGTTCCTGATGGACAGAAACAGAACATGGTAGTGTAGAGAGGGTTCGTGGTGGACAGAACAGAACATGGATGTGTAGAGAGGGTTCATGATGGACAGAACAGAACAGAACATGGTAGTGTAGCGAGGGTTGCTGATGGACAGAACAGAACATGGTTGTGTGGTGAGGGTTCCTGATGGGCAGAACAGAACATGGTAGTGTAGAGAGGGTTCCTGATGGACAGAACAGAACATGGTAGTGTAGAGAGGGTTCCTGATGGACAGAACAGAACATGGTAGTGTAGAAAGGCTTACTGATCGACAAAACAGAACAGAACATGTTAGTTTAGAGAAGGTTCCAGATTGACAGAACAGAACATGGTAGTGTAGAGAGTTCCTGATGGACAGAACAGAACATGGTAGTGTAGAGAGGGTTCCTGATGGACAGAACAGAACATGGTAGTGTAGAGAGGGTTGCTGATTGACAGAACAGAACAGAACATGCTAGTGTGGAGAGGGTTCCTGATGGGCATAAGAGAACATGGTAGTGTAGAGAGGGTTCCTGATGGACAGAAACAGAACATGGTAGTGTAGAAAGGGTTCCTGATGGACAGAACAGAACAGAACATGCTAGTGTGGAGAGGGTTCCTGATGGGCATAAGAGAACATGGTAGTGTAGAGAGGGTTGCTGATTGACAGAACAGAACAGAACATGCTAGTGTGGAGAGGGTTCCTGATGGGCATAAGAGAACATGGTAGTGTAGAGAGGGTTCCTGATGGACAGAAACAGAACATGGTAGTGTAGAAAGGGTTCCTGATGGACAGAACAGAACATGGTAGTGTAGAGAGGGTTCCTGATGGACAGAACAGAACATGGTAGTGTAGAGAGGGTTCCTGATGGACAGAACAGAACATGGTAGTGTCGAGAGTTCCTGATGGACAGAACAGAACATGGTAGTGTAGAGTGTTCCTGATGGGCAGAACATGGTAGCGTAGAGAGGGTTCCTGATGGACAGAACAGATCATGGTAGTGCAGAGAGGGTTCCTGATGGACAGAACAGAACAGAACATGGTAGTGTAGAGAGGGTTCCTGATGGGCAGAACAAAACATGGTAGTGTAGAGAGGGTTCCTGATGGACAGAACAGAACATGGTAGTGTAGAGAGGGTTCCTGATGGACAGAACAGAACATGCTAGTGTGGAGAGGGTTCCTGATGGGCATAAGAGAACATGGTAGTGTAGAGACTGATTGACAGAACAGAACATGGTAGTGTAGAGAGTGTTCCTGATGGGCAGAACAGAACATGGTAGTGTAGAGAGGGCTCAGTGGACAGAACACAACATGGTAGTGTAGAAAGGGTTCCTGATGGACAGAACATAATATGGTAGTGTACAGTGGGTTCCTGATGAACAGAACATGTTAGTTTAGAGAACATGACAGAACAGAACATGTAGTGTAGAGAGGGTTCCTGATGGACAGAACAGAACATGAGGGTTCCTGATGGGCAGAAGAGAACATGGATGTGTAGAGAGGGTTCTGTGGTGGACAGAACAGAACATGGATGTGTAGAGAGGGTTCATGATGGACAGAACAGAACAGAACATGGTAGTGTAGAGAGGGTTCCTGATGGACAAAACAGAACAGAACATGGCACTATAGAGTGGGTTTCTGATGGACAGAACAGAATATGGTAGTGTAGAGAGTGTTCCTGATGGGCAGAACAGAACATGGTAGTGTAGAGAGGGTTCCTGATTTGCAGTATAGAACAGAACAGACAGGTCACAACATGGTAGTGTAGAGAGGGTTCCTGATGGACAGAACAGAACATGGTAGTGTAGAAAGGGTTCCCGATGGACAGAACATAATATGGTAGTGTAGAGTGGGTTCCTGATGGACACAGAAAACATGGTGGTGTAGAGAGGGTTCCTGATGGGCAGAACAGAACATGGTACAGGGTTCCTGATGGACAGAACAGAACATGGTAGTGTAGAGAGGGTTCCTGATGGACAGAACAGAACATGGTAGTGTAGAGAGGGTTCCTGATGGACAGAACAGAACATGGTAGTGTCGAGAGTTCCTGATGGACAGAACAGAACATGGTAGTGTAGAGTGTTCCTGATGGGCAGAACATGGTAGCGTAGAGAGGGTTCCTGATGGACAGAACAGATCATGGTAGTGCAGAGAGGGTTCCTGATGGACAGAACAGAACAGAACATGGTAGTGTAGAGAGGGTTCCTGATGGGCAGAACAAAACATGGTAGTGTAGAGAGGGTTCCTGATGGGCAGAACAGAACATGGTAGTGTAGAGAGGGTTCCTGATGGACAGAACAGAACATGCTAGTGTGGAGAGGGTTCCTGATGGGCATAAGAGAACATGGTAGTGTAGAGAGGGTTCCTGATTGACAGAACAGAATATGGTAGTGTAGAGAGTGTTCCTGATGGGCAGAACAGAACATGGTAGTGTAGAGAGGGCTCCGAGTGGACAGAACACAACATGGTAGTGTAGAAAGGGTTCCTGATGGACAGAACATAATATGGTAGTGTACAGTGGGTTCCTGATGAACAGAACATGTTAGTTTAGAGAAGGTTCCAGATTGACAGAACAGAACATGGTAGTGTAGAGAGGGTTGCTGATGGACAGAACAGAACATGGTTGTGTGGTGAGGGTTCCTGATGGGCAGAAGAGAACATGAATGTGTAGAGAGGGTTCGTGGTGGACAGAACAGAACATGGATGTGTAGAGAGGGTTCATGATGGACAGAACAGAACAGAACATGGTAGTGTAGAGAGGGTTGCTGATGGACAGAACAGAACATGGTTGTGTGGTGAGGGTTCCTGATGGGCAGAACAGAACATGGTAGTGTAGAGAGGGTTCCTGATGGACAGAACAGAACATGGTAGTGTAGAGAGGGTTCCTGATGGACAGAACAGAACATGGTAGTGTAGAAAGGCTTACTGATCGACAAAACAGAACAGAACATGTTAGTTTAGAGAAGGTTCCAGATTGACAGAACAGAACATGGTAGTGTAGAGAGTTCCTGATGGACAGAACAGAACATGGTAGTGTAGAGTGTTCCTGATGGGCAGAACATGGTAGCGTAGAGAGGGTTCCTGATGGACAGAACAGAACATGGTAGTGTAGAGAGGGTTCCTGATGGACAGAACAGAACATGGTAGTGTCGAGAGTTCCTGATGGACAGAACAGAACATGGTAGTGTAGAGTGTTCCTGATGGGCAGAACATGGTAGCGTAGAGAGGGTTCCTGATGGGCAGAACAGATCATGGTAGTGCAGAGAGGGTTCCTGATGGACAGAACAGAACAGAACATGGTAGTGTAGAGAGGGTTCCTGATGGGCAGAACAAAACATGGTAGTGTAGAGAGGGTTCCTGATGAGCAGAACAGAACATGGTAGTGTAGAGAGGGTTCCTGATGGACAGAACAGAACATGCTAGAACTGATGGGCATAAGAGAACATGGTAGTGTAGAGAGGGTTCCTGATTGACAGAACAGAACATGGTAGTGTAGAGAGTGTTCCTGATGGGCAGAACAGAACATGGTAGTGTAGAGAGGGCTCTGAGTGGACAGAACACAACATGGTAGTGTGGGGAGGGTTCCTGATGGACAGAATAGAACATGGTAGTGTAGAAAGGGTTCCTGATGGACAGAACATAATATGGTAGTGTACAGTGGGTTCCTGATGAACAGAACATGTTAGTTTAGAGAAGGTTCCAGATTGACAGAACAGAACATGGTAGTGTAGAGAGGGTTCCTGATGGACAGAACAGAACATGCTAGTGTGGAGAGGGTTCCTGATGGGCATAAGAGAACATGGTAGTGTAGAGAGGGTTCCTGATTGACAGAACAGAATATGGTAGTGTAGAGAGTGTTCCTGATGGGCAGAACAGAACATGGTAGTGTAGAGAGGGCTCCGAGTGGACAGAACACAACATGGTAGTGTAGAGAGGGTTCCTGATGGACAGAATAGAACATGGTAGTGTAGAAAGGGTTCCTGATGGACAGAACATAATATGGTAGTGTACAGTGGGTTCCTAATGAACAGAACATGTTAGTTTAGAGAAGGTTCCAGATTGACAGAACAGAACATGGTAGTGTAGAGAGGGTTGCTGATGGACAGAACAGAACATGGTTGTGTGGTGAGGGTTCCTGATGGGCAGAACAGAACATGAATGTGTAGAGAGGGTTCCTGATGGACAGAAACAGAACATGGTAGTGTAGAGAGGGTCCGTGGTGGACAGAACAGAACATGGATGTGTAGAGAGGGTTCATGATGGACAGAACAGAACAGAACATGGTAGTGTAGCGAGGGTTGCTGATGGACAGAACAGAACATGGTTGTGTGGTGAGGGTTCCTGATGGGCAGAACAGAACATGGTAGTGTAGAGAGGGTTCCTGATGGACAGAACAGAACATGGTAGTGTAGAGAGGGTTCCTGATGGACAGAACAGAACATGGTAGTGTAGAAAGGCTTACTGATCGACAAAACAGAACAGAACATGTTAGTTTAGAGAAGGTTCCAGATTGACAGAACAGAACATGGTAGTTTAGAGTGTTCCTGATGGCAGAACATGGTAGCGTAGAGAGGGTTCCTGATGGACAGAACAGAACATGGTAGTGTAGAGAGGGTTCCTGATGGACAGAACAGAACATGGTAGTGTAGAGAGGGTTGCTGATTGACAGAACAGAGCAGAACATGCTAGTGTGGAGAGGGTTCCTGATGGGCATAAGAGAACATGGTAGTGTAGAGAGGGTTCCTGATGGACAGAAACAGAACATGGTAGTGTAGAAAGGGTTCCTGATGGACAGAACATAATATGGTAGTGTAGAGTGGGTTCCTGATGGACAGAACAGAACAGATCATGGTGGTGTAGAGAGGGTTCCTGATGGACAGAACAGAACATGGTAGTGTAGAGAGGGTTCCTGATGGACAGAACTGAACATGGTAGTGTAGAGAGGGCTCCGAGTGGACAGAACACAACATGGTAGTGTAGAAAGGGTTCCTGATGGACAGAACATAATATGGTAGTGTACAGTGGGTTCCTGATGAACAGAACATGTTAGTTTAGAGAACAGATTGACAGAACAGAACATGGTAGTGTAGAGAGGGTTGCTGATGGACAGAACAGAACATGGTTGTGTGGTGAGGGTTCCTGATGGGCAGAAGAGAACATGGATGTGTAGAGAGGGTTCGTGGTGGACAGAACAGAACATGGATGTGTAGAGAGGGTTCATGATGGACAGAACAGAACAGAACATGGTAGTGTAGAGAGGGTTCCTGATGGACAAAACAGAACAGAACATGGCACTATAGAGTGGGTTTCTGATGGACAGAACAGAAGTGTTCCTGATGGGCAGAACAGAACATGGTAGTGTAGAGAGGGTTCCTGATTTGAGTATAGAACAGAACATGGTAGTGTAGAAGGGCTCCTGGTGGACAGGTCACAACATGGTAGTGTAGAGAGGGTTCCTGATGGACAGAACAGAACATGGTAGTGTAGAAAGGGTTCCTGATGGACAGAACATAATATGGTAGTGTAGAGTGGGTTCCTGATGGACAGAACAGAAAAGATCATCGTGGTGTAGAGAGGGTTCCTGATGGGCAGAACAGAACATGGTAGTGTAGAGAGGGTTCCTGATGGACAGAACAGAAGATGGTAGTGTAGAGAGGGTTCTGATGGACAGAACAGAACATGGTAGTGTAGAGAGGGTTCCTGATGGACAGAACAGAACACGTTACTTTAGAGAGGGTTCCTGATGGACAGAACAGAACATGGTAGTGTAGAGAGGGTTCCTGATGGACAGAACAGAACATGGTAGTGTAGAGAGGGTTCCTGATGGACAGAACAGAACATGGTAGTGTAGAGAGGGTTCCTGATGGACAGAACAGAACATGTTACTTTAGAGAAGGTTCCTGATGGACAGAACAGAACATGGTAGTGTAGAGAGTTCCTGATGGACAGAACAGAACATGGATGTGTAGAGAGGGTTCCTGATGGACAGAACAGAACAAGGTAGTGTAGAGAGGGTTCCTGATGGACAGAACAGAACATGGTAGTGTAGAGAGGGTTCCTGATGGACAAAACAGAACAGAACATGGCACTATAGAGTGGGTTTCTGATGGACAGAACAGAATATGGTAGTGTAGAGAGGGTTCCTGATTTGCAGTATAGAACAGAACATGGTAGTGTAGAGAGGGCTCCTGGTGGACAGGTCACAACATGGTAGTGTAGAGAGGGTTCCTGATGGACAGAACAGAACATGGTAGTGTAGAAAGGGTTCCCGATGGACAGAACATAATATGGTAGTGTAGAGTGGGTTCCTGATGGACAGAACAGAAAAGATCATGGTGGTGTAGAGAGGGTTCCTGATGGGCAGAACAGAACATGGTAGTGTAGAGAGGGTTCCTGATGGGCAGAACAAAACATGGTAGTGTAGAGAGGGTTCCTGATGGGCAGAACAGAACATGGTAGTGTAGAGAGGGTTCCTGATGGACAGAACAGAACATGCTAGTGTGGAGAGGGTTCCTGATGGGCATAAGAGAACATGGTAGTGTAGAGAGGGTTCCTGATTGACAGAACAGAATATGGTAGTGTAGAGAGTGTTCCTGATGGGCAGAACAGAACATGGTAGTGTAGAGAGGGCTCCGAGTGGACAGAACACAACATGGTAGTGTAGAAAGGGTTCCTGATGGACAGAACATAATATGGTAGTGTACAGTGGGTTCCTGATGAACAGAACATGTTAGTTTAGAGAAGGTTCCAGATTGACAGAACAGAACATGGTAGTGTAGAGAGGGTTGCTGATGGACAGAACAGAACATGGTTGTGTGGTGAGGGTTCCTGATGGGCAGAAGAGAACATGAATGTGTAGAGAGGGTTCGTGGTGGACAGAACAGAACATGGATGTGTAGAGAGGGTTCATGATGGACAGAACAGAACAGAACATGGTAGCGTAGCGAGGGTTGCTGATGGACAGAACAGAACATGGTTGTGTGGTGAGGGTTCCTGATGGGCAGAACAGAACATGGTAGTGTAGAGAGGGTTCCTGATGGACAGAACAGAACATGGTAGTGTAGAGAGGGTTCCTGATGGACAGAACAGAACATGGTAGTGTAGAAAGGCTTACTGATCGACAAAACAGAACAGAACATGTTAGTTTAGAGAAGGTTCCAGATTGACAGAACAGAACATGGTAGTGTAGAGAGTTCCTGATGGACAGAACAGAACATGGTAGTGTAGAGTGTTCCTGATGGGCAGAACATGGTAGCGTAGAGAGGGTTCTGATGGACAGAACAGAACATGGTAGTGTAGAGAGGGTTCCTGATGGACAGAACAGAACATGGTAGTGTCGAGAGTTCCTGATGGACAGAACAGAACATGGTACATGTTCCTGATGGGCAGAACATGGTAGCGTAGAGAGGGTTCCTGATGGGCAGAACAGATCATGGTAGTGCAGAGAGGGTTCCTGATGGACAGAACAGAACAGAACATGGTAGTGTAGAGTGGGTTCCTGATGGGCAGAACAAAACATGGTAGTGTAGAGAGGGTTCCTGATTGACAGAACAGAATATGGTAGTGTAGAGAGTGTTCCTGATGGGCAGAACAGAACATGGTAGTGTAGAGAGGGCTCTGAGTGGACAGAACACAACATGGTAGTGTGGAGAGGGTTCCTGATGGACAGAACAGAACATGGTAGTGTAGAAAGGGTTCCTGATGGACAGAACATAATATGGTAGTGTACAGTGGGTTCCTGATGAACAGAACATGTTAGTTTAGAGAACAGATTGACAGAACAGAACATGGTAGTGTAGAGAGGGTTCCCGATGGACAGAACAGAACATGCTAGTGTGGAGACTGATGGGCATAAGAGAACATGGTAGTGTAGAGAGGGTTCCTGATTGACAGAACAGATTATGGTAGTGTAGAGAGTGTTCCTGATGGGCAGAACAGAACATGGTAGTGTAGAGAGGGCTCCTGAGTGGACAGAACACAACATGGTAGTGTAGAGAGGGTTCCTGATGGACAGAATAGAACATGGTAGTGTAGAAAGGGATCCTGATGGACAGAACATAATATGGTAGTGTACAGTGGGTTCCTGATGAACAAAACATGTTAGTTTAGAGAAGGTTCCAGATTGACAGAACAGAACATGGTAGTGTAGAGAGGGTTCCTGATGGACAGAACAGAACTAATGCTAGTGTGGAGAGGGTTCCTGATGGGCATAAGAGAACATGGTAGTGTAGAGAGGGTTCCTGATTGACAGAACAGAATATGGTAGTGTAGAGAGTGTTCCTGATGGGCAGAACAGAACATGGTAGTGTAGAGAGGGTTCCTGATGGACAGAACACAACACATGGTTGCTGATGGACAGAACAGAACATGGTTGTGTGGTGAGGGTTCCTGATGAACAGAACATGGTAGTGTAGAGAGGGTTCCTGATGGCAGAACAGATCATGGTAGTGCAGAGAGGGTTCCTGATGGACAGAACAGAACAGAACATGGTAGTGTAGAGAGGGTTCCTGATGGGCAGAACAAAACATGGTAGTGTAGAGAGGGTTCCTGATGGGCAGAACAGAACATGGTAGTGTAGAGAGGGTTCCTGATGGACAGAACAGAACATGCTAGTGTGGAGAGGGTTCCTGATGGGCATAAGAGAACATGGTAGTGTAGAGAGGGTTCCTGATTGACAGAACAGAATATGGTAGTGTAGAGAGTGTTCCTGATGGGCAGAACAGAACATGGTAGTGTAGAGAGGGCTCCGAGTGGACAGAACACAACATGGTAGTGTAGAGAGGGTTCCTGATGGACAGAATAGAACATGGTAGTGTAGAAAGGGTTCCTGATGGACAGAACATAATATGGTAGTGTACAGTGGGTTCCTGATGAACAGAACATGTTAGTTTAGAGAAGGTTCCAGATTGACAGAACAGAACATGGTAGTGTAGAGAGGGTTGCTGATGGACAGAACAGAACATGGTTGTGTGGTGAGGGTTCCTGATGGGCAGAACAGAACATGGTAGTGTAGAGAGGGTTCCTGATGGACAGAACAGAACATGGTAGTGTAGAGAGGGTTCCTGATGGACAGAACAGAACATGGTAGTGTAGAAAGGCTTACTGATCGACAAAACAGAACAGAACATGTTAGTTTAGAGAAGGTTCCAGATTGACAGAACAACATGGTAGTGTAGAGAGTTCCTGATGGACAGAACAGAACATGGTAGTGTAGAGTGTTCCTGATGGGCAGAACATGGTAGCGTAGAGAGGGTTCCTGATGGACAGAACAGAACATGGTAGTGTAGAGAGGGTTCCTGATGGACAGAACAGAACATGGTAGTGTCGAGAGTTCCTGATGGACAGAACAGAACATGGTAGTGTAGAGTGTTCCAGATGGGCAGAACATGGTAGCGTAGAGAGGGTTCCTGATGGGCAGAACAGAACATGGATGTGTAGAGAGGGTTCCTGATGGACAGAAACAGAACATGGTAGTGTAGAGAGGGTTCCTGATGGGCAGAACAAAACATGGTAGTGTAGAGAGGGTTCCTGATGAGCAGAACAGAACATGGTAGTGTAGAGAGGGTTCCTGATGGACAGAACAGAACATGCTAGTGTGGAGAGGGTTCCTGATGGGCATAAGAGAACATGGTAGTGTAGAGAGGGTTCCTGATTGACAGAACAGAATATGGTAGTGTAGAGAGTGTTCCTGATGGGCAGAACAGAACATGGTAGTGTAGAGAGGGCTCCGAGTGGACAGAACACAACATGGTAGTGTGGAGAGGGTTCCTGATGGACAGAATAGAACATGGTAGTGTAGAAAGGGTTCCTGATGGACAGAACATAATATGGTAGTGTACAGTGGGTTCCTGATGAACAGAACATGTTAGTTTAGAGAAGGTTCCAGATTGACAGAACAGAACATGGTAGTGTAGAGAGGGTTCCTGATGGACAGAACAGAACATGCTAGTGTGGAGAGGGTTCCTGATGGGCATAAGAGAACATGGTAGTGTAGAGAGGGTTCCTGATTGACAGAACAGAATATGGTAGTGTAGAGAGTGTTCCTGATGGGCAGAACAGAACATGGTAGTGTAGAGAGGGCTCCGAGTGGACAGAACACAACATGGTAGTGTAGAGAGGGTTCCTGATGGACAGAATAGAACATGGTAGTGTAGAAAGGGTTCCTGATGGACAGAACATAATATGGTAGTGTACAGTGGGTTCCTGATGAACAGAACATGTTAGTTTAGAGAAGGTTCCAGATTGACAGAACAGAACATGGTAGTGTAGAGAGGGTTGCTGATGGACAGAACAGAACATGGTTGTGTGGTGAGGGTTCCTGATGGGCAGAACAGAACATGAATGTGTAGAGAGGGTTCCTGATGGACAGAAACAGAACATGGTAGTGTAGAGAGGGTCCGTGGTGGACAGAACAGAACATGGATGTGTAGAGAGGGTTCATGATGGACAGAACAGAACAGAACATGGTAGTGTAGCGAGGGTTGCTGATGGACAGAACAGAACATGGTTGTGTGGTGAGGGTTCCTGATGGGCAGAACAGAACATGGTAGTGTAGAGAGGGTTCCTGATGGACAGAACAGAACATGGTAGTGTAGAGAGGGTTCCTGATGGACAGAACAGAACATGGTAGTGTAGAAAGGCTTACTGATGGACAAAACAGAACAGAACATGTTAGTTTAGAGAAGGTTCCAGATTGACAGAACAGAACATGGTAGTGTAGAGAGTTCCTGATGGACAGAACAGAACATGGTAGTGTAGAGTGTTCCTGATGGGCAGAACATGGTAGCGTAGAGAGGGTTCCTGATGGACAGAACAGAACATGGTAGTGTAGAGAGGGTTCCTGATGGACAGAACAGAACATGGTAGTGTCGAGAGTTCTGATGGACAGAACAGAACAGAACAGAACATGGTAGCGTAGAGAGGGTTCCTGATGGGCAGAACAGATCATGGTAGTGCAGAGAGGGTTCCTGATGGACAGAACAGAACAGAACATGGTAGTGTAGAGAGGGTTCCTGATGGGCAGAACAAAACATGGTAGTGTAGAGAGGGTTCCTGATGAGCAGAACAGAACATGGTAGTGTAGAGAGGGTTCCTGATGGACAGAACAGAACATGCTAGTGTGGAGAGGGTTCCTGATGGGCATAAGAGAACATGGTAGTGTAGAGAGGGTTCCTGATTGACAGAACAGAATATGGTAGTGTAGAGAGTGTTCCTGATGGGCAGAACAGAACATGGTAGTGTAGAGAGGGTCTGAGTGGACAGAACACAACATGGTAGTGTAGAGAGGGTTCCTGATGGACAGAATAGAACATGGTAGTGTAGAAAGGGTTCCTGATGGACAGAACATAATATGGTAGTGTACAGTGGGTTCCTAATGAACAGAACATGTTAGTTTAGAGAAGGTTCCAGATTGACAGAACAGAACATGGTAGTGTAGAGAGGGTTGCTGATGGACAGAACAGAACATGGTTGTGTGGTGAGGGTTCCTGATGGGCAGAACAGAACATGAATGTGTAGAGAGGGTTCCTGATGGACAGAAACAGAACATGGTAGTGTAGAGAGGGTCCGTGGTGGACAGAACAGAACATGGATGTGTAGAGAGGGTTCATGATGGACAGAACAGAACAGAACATGGTAGTGTAGCGAGGGTTGCTGATGGACAGAACAGAACATGGTTGTGTGGTGAGGGTTCCTGATGGGCAGAACAGAACATGGTAGTGTAGAGAGGGTTCCTGATGGACAGAACAGAACATGGTAGTGTAGAGAGGGTTCCTGATGGACAGAACAGAACATGGTAGTGTAGAAAGGCTTACTGATCGACAAAACAGAACAGAACATGTTAGTTTAGAGAAGGTTCCAGATTGACAGAACAGAACATGGTAGTGTAGAGAGTTCCTGATGGACAGAACAGAACATGGTAGTGTAGAGTGTTCCTGATGGGCAGAACATGGTAGCGTAGAGAGGGTTCCTGATGGACAGAACAGAACATGGTAGTGTAGAGAGGGT
This sequence comes from Oncorhynchus tshawytscha, assembly GCF_018296145.1. Lineage (NCBI taxonomy): Eukaryota > Metazoa > Chordata > Actinopteri > Salmoniformes > Salmonidae > Oncorhynchus > Oncorhynchus tshawytscha. The sequence goes on from NC_056431.1 coordinate 81,098,305, forward strand.
TCCTGATGGACAGAACAGAACATGGTAGTGTCGAGAGTTCCTGATGGACAGAACAGAACATGGTAGTGTAGAGTGTTCCTGATGGGCAGAACATGGTAGCGTAGAGAGGGTTCCTGATGGGCAGAACAGATCATGGTAGTGCAGAGAGGGTTCCTGATGGACAGAACAGAACAGAACATGGTAGTGTAGAGTGGGTTCCTGATGGGCAGAACAAAACATGGTAGTGTAGAGAGGGTTCCTGATTGACAGAACAGAATATGGTAGTGTAGAGAGTGTTCCTGATGGGCAGAACAGAACATGGTAGTGTAGAGAGGGCTCCGAGTGGACAGAACACAACATGGTAGTGTGGAGAGGGTTCCTGATGGACAGAATAGAACATGGTAGTGTAGAAAGGGTTCCTGATGGACAGAACATAATATGGTAGTGTACAGTGGGTTCCTGATGAACAGAACATGTTAGTTTAGAGAAGGTTCCAGATTGACAGAACAGAACATGGTAGTGTAGAGAGGGTTCCCGATGGACAGAACAGAACATGCTAGTGTGGAGAGGGTTCCTGATGGGCATAAGAGAACATGGTAGTGTAGAGAGGGTTCCTGATTGACAGAACAGATTATGGTAGTGTAGAGAGTGTTCCTGATGGGCAGAACAGAACATGGTAGTGTAGAGAGGGCTGAGTGGACAGAACACAACATGGTAGTGTAGAGAGGGTTCCTGATGGACAGAATAGAACATGGTAGTGTAGAAAGGGATCCTGATGGACAGAACATATATATGGTAGTGTACAGTGGGTTCCTGATGAACAAAACATGTTAGTTTAGAGAAGGTTCCAGATTGACAGAACAGAACATGGTAGTGTAGAGAGGGTTCCTGATGGACAGAACAGAACATGCTAGTGTGGAGAGGGTTCCTGATGGGCATAAGAGAACATGGTAGTGTAGAGAGGGTTCCTGATTGACAGAACAGAATATGGTAGTGTAGAGAGTGTTCCTGATGGGCAGAACAGAACATGGTAGTGTAGAGAGGGCTCTAGTGGACAGAACACAACATGGTAGTTTGGAGAGGGTTGCTGATGGACAGAACAGAACATGGTTGTGTGGTGAGGGTTCCTGATGGGCAGAACAGAACATGGATGTGTAGAGAGGGTTCCTGATGGACAGAAACAGAACATGGTAGTGTAGAGAGGGTTCGTGGTGGACAGAACAGAACATGGATGTGTAGAGAGGGTTCATGATGGACAGAACAGAACAGAACAAGGTAGTGTAGCGAGGGTTGCTGATGGACAGAACAGAACATGGTTGTGTGGTGAGGGTTCCTGATGGGCAGAACAGAACATGGTAGTGTAGAGAGGGTTCCTGATGGACAGAACAGAACATGCTAGTGTGGAGAGGGTTCCTGATGGGCATAAGAGAACATGGTAGTGTAGAGAGGGTTCCTGATTGACAGAACAGAATATGGTAGTGTAGAGAGTGTTCCTGATGGGCAGAACAGAACATGGTAGTGTAGAGAGGGCTCCGAGTGGACAGAACACAACATGGTAGTGTAGAGAGGGTTCCTGATGGACAGAATAGAACATGGTAGTGTAGAAAGGGTTCCTGATGGACAGAACATAATATGGTAGTGTACAGTGGGTTCCTGATGAACAGAACATGTTAGTTTAGAGAAGGTTCCAGATTGACAGAACAGAACATGGTAGTGTAGAGAGGGTTGCTGATGGACAGAACAGAACATGGTTGTGTGGTGAGGGTTCCTGATGGGCAGAACAGAACATGGTAGTGTAGAGAGGGTTCTGATGGACAGAACAGAACATGGTAGTGTAGAGAGGGTTCTGATGGACAGAACAGAACATGGTAGTGTGAGTGTTCCTGATGGGCAGAACAGAACATGGTAGTGTAGAGAGGGCTCAGTGGACAGAACACAACATGGTAGTGTAGAGAGGGTTCTGATGGACAGAATAGAACATGGTAGTGTAGAAAGGGTTCCTGATGGACAGAACATAATATGGTAGTGTACAGTGGGTTCCTAATGAACAGAACATGTTAGTTTAGAGAAGGTTCCAGATTGACAGAACAGAACATGGTAGTGTAGAGAGGGTTGCTGATGGACAGAACAGAACATGGTTGTGTGGTGAGGGTTCCTGATGGGCAGAACAGAACATGAATGTGTAGAGAGGGTTCCTGATGGACAGAAACAGAACATGGTAGTGTAGAGAGGGTCCGTGGTGGACAGAACAGAACATGGATGTGTAGAGAGGGTTCATGATGGATGACAGAACAGAACAGAACATGGTAGTGTAGCGAGGGTTGCTGATGGACAGAACAGAACATGGTTGTGTGGTGAGGGTTCCTGATGGGCAGAACAGAACATGGTAGTGTAGAGAGGGTTCCTGATGGACAGAACAGAACATGGTAGTGTAGAGAGGGTTCCTGATGGACAGAACAGAACATGGTAGTGTAGAAAGGCTTACTGATCGACAAAACAGAACAGAACATGTTAGTTTAGAGAAGGTTCCAGATTGACAGAACAGAACATGGTAGTGTAGAGAGTTCCTGATGGACAGAACAGAACATGGTAGTGTAGAGTGTTCCTGATGGGCAGAACATGGTAGCGTAGAGAGGGTTCCTGATGGACAGAACAGAACATGGTAGTGTAGAGAGGGTTCCTGATGGACAGAACAGAACATGGTAGTGTCGAGAGTTCCTGATGGACAGAACAGAACATGGTAGTGTAGAGTGTTCCTGATGGGCAGAACATGGTAGCGTAGAGAGGGTTCCTGATGGGCAGAACAGATCATGGTAGTGCAGAGAGGGTTCCTGATGGACAGAACAGAACAGAACATGGTAGTGTAGAGTGGGTTCCTGATGGGCAGAACAAAACATGGTAGTGTAGAGAGGGTTCCTGATTGACAGAACAGAATATGGTAGTGTAGAGAGTGTTCCTGATGGGCAGAACAGAACATGGTAGTGTAGAGAGGGCTCTGAGTGGACAGAACACAACATGGTAGTGTGGAGAGGGTTCCTGATGGACAGAATAGAACATGGTAGTGTAGAAAGGGTTCTGATGGACAGAACATAATATGGTAGTGTACAGTGGGTTCTGATGAACAGAACATGTTAGTTTAGAGAAGGTTCCAGATTGACAGAACAGAACATGGTAGTGTAGAGAGGGTTCCCGATGGACAGAACAGAACATGCTAGTGTGGAGAGGGTTCCTGATGGGCATAAGAGAACATGGTAGTGTAGAGAGGGTTCCTGATTGACAGAACAGATTATGGTAGTGTAGAGAGTGTTCCTGATGGGCAGAACAGAACATGGTAGTGTAGAGAGGGCTCCGAGTGGACAGAACACAACATGGTAGTGTAGAGAGGGTTCCTGATGGACAGAATAGAACATGGTAGTGTAGAAAGGGATCCTGATGGACAGAACATAATATGGTAGTGTACAGTGGGTTCCTGATGAACAAAACATGTTAGTTTAGAGAAGGTTCCAGATTGACAGAACAGAACATGGTAGTGTAGAGAGGGTTCCTGATGGACAGAACAGAACATGCTAGTGTGGAGAGGGTTCCTGATGGGCATAAGAGAACATGGTAGTGTAGAGAGGGTTCCTGATTGACAGAACAGAATATGGTAGTGTAGAGAGTGTTCCTGAAGGGCAGAACAGAACATGGTAGTGTAGAGAGGGCTCCTAGTGGACAGAACACAACATGGTAGTTTGGAGAGGGTTGCTGATGGACAGAACAGAACATGGTTGTGTGGTGAGGGTTCCTGATGGGCAGAACAGAACATGGATGTGTAGAGAGGGTTCCTGATGGACAGAAACAGAACATGGTAGTGTAGAGAGGGTTCGTGGTGGACAGAACAGAACATGGATGTGTAGAGAGGGTTCATGATGGACAGAACAGAACAGAACAAGGTAGTGTAGCGAGGGTTGCTGATGGACAGAACAGAACATGGTTGTGTGGTGAGGGTTCCTGATGGGCAGAACAGAACATGGTAGTGTAGAGAGGGTTCCTGATGGACAGAACAGAACATGCTAGTGTGGAGAGGGTTCCTGATGGGCATAAGAGAACATGGTAGTGTAGAGAGGGTTCCTGATTGACAGAACAGAATATGGTAGTGTAGAGAGTGTTCTGATGGGCAGAACAGAACATGGTAGTGTAGAGAGGGCTCGAGTGGACAGAACACAACATGGTAGTGTAGAGAGGGTTCCTGATGGACAGAATAGAACATGGTAGTGTAGAAAGGGTTCCTGATGGACAGAACATAATATGGTAGTGTACAGTGGGTTCCTGATGAACAGAACATGTTAGTTTAGAGAAGGTTCCAGATTGACAGAACAGAACATGGTAGTGTAGAGAGGGTTGCTGATGGACAGAACAGAACATGGTTGTGTGGTGAGGGTTCCTGATGACAGAACATGGTAGTGTAGAGAGGGTTCTGATGGACAGAACAGAACATGGTAGTGTAGAGAGGGTTCCTGATGGACAGAACAGAACATGGTAGTGTAGAGAGTGTTCCTGATGGGCAGAACAGAACATGGTAGTGTAGAGAGGGCTCCTGATGGACAGAACAGAACATGGTAGTGTAGAGAGGGTTCCTGATGGACAGAACAGAACATGGTAGTGTAGAAAGGGTTCCTGATGGACAGAACATAATATGGTAGTGTAACAGAACAGAACATGTTAGTTTAGAGAAGGTTCCAGATTGACAGAACAGAACATGGTAGTGTAGAGAGGGTTGCTGATGGACAGAACAGAACATGGTTGTGTGGTGAGGGTTCCTGATGGGCAGAACAGAACATGAAGTGTAGAGAGGGTTCCTGATGGACAGAAACAGAACATGGTAGTGTAGAGAGGGTCCGTGGTGGACAGAACAGAACATGGAACAGAGAGGGTTCATGATGGACAGAACAGAACAGAACATGGTAGTGTAGCGAGGGTTGCTGATGGACAGAACAGAACATGGTTGTGTGGTGAGGGTTCTGATGGGCAGAACAGAACATGGTAGTGTAGAGAGGGTTCCTGATGGACAGAACAGAACATGGTAGTGTAGAGAGGGTTCCTGATGGACAGAACAGAACATGGTAGTGTAGAAAGGCTTACTGATCGACAAAACAGAACAGAACATGTTAGTTTAGAGAAGGTTCCAGATTGACAGAACAGAACATGGTAGTGTAGAGAGTTCCTGATGGACAGAACAGAACATGGTAGTGTAGAGTGTTCCTGATGGGCAGAACATGGTAGCGTAGAGAGGGTTCCTGATGGACAGAACAGAACATGGTAGTGTAGAGAGGGTTCCTGATGGACAGAACAGAACATGGTAGTGTCGAGAGTTCCTGATGGACAGAACAGAACATGGTAGTGTAGAGTGTTCCTGATGGGCAGAACATGGTAGCGTAGAGAGGGTTCCTGATGGGCAGAACAGATCATGGTAGTGCAGAGAGGGTTCCTGATGGACAGAACAGAACAGAACATGGTAGTGTAGAGTGGGTTCCTGATGGGCAGAACAAAACATGGTAGTGTAGAGAGGGTTCTGATTGACAGAACAGAATATGGTAGTGTAGAGAGGTTCCTGATGGGCAGAACAGAACATGGTAGTGTAGAGAGGGCTCTGAGTGGACAGAACACAACATGGTAGTGTGGAGAGGGTTCCTGATGGACAGAATAGAACATGGTAGTGTAGAAAGGGTTCCTGATGGACAGAACATAATATGGTAGTGTACAGTGGGTTCCTGATGAACAGAACATGTTAGTTTAGAGAAGGTTCCAGATTGACAGAACAGAACATGGTAGTGTAGAGAGGGTTCCTGATGGACAGAACAGAACATGCTAGTGTGGAGAGGGTTCCTGATGGGAATAAGAGAACATGGTAGTGTAGAGAGGGTTCCTGATTGACAGAACAGATTATGGTAGTGTAGAGAGTGTTCCTGATGGGCAGAACAGAACATGGTAGTGTAGAGAGGGCTCGAGTGGACAGAACACAACATGGTAGTGTAGAGAGGGTTCCTGATGGACAGAATAGAACATGGTAGTGTAGAAAGGGTTCCTGATGGACAGAACATAATATGGTAGTGTACAGTGGGTTCCTGATGAACAAAACATGTTAGTTTAGAGAAGGTTCAGATTGACAGAACAGAACATGGTAGTGTAGAGAGGGTTCCTGATGGACAGAACAGAACATGCTAGTGTGGAGAGGGTTCCTGATGGGCAGAAAGAGAACATGGTAGTGTAGAGAGGGTTCCTGATTGACAGAACAGAACATGGTAGTGTAGAGAGTGTTCCTGATGGGCAGAACAGAACATGGTAGTGTAGAGAGGGCTCTAGTGGACAGAACACAACATGGTAGTTTGTAGAGAGGGTTGCTGATGGACAGAACAGAACATGGTTGTGTGGTGAGGGTTCCTGATGGGCAGAACAGAACATGGATGTGTAGAGAGGGTTCCTGATGGACAGAAACAGAACATGGTAGTGTAGAGAGGGTTCGTGGTGGACAGAACAGAACATGGATGTGTAGAGAGGGTTCATGATGGACAGAACAGAACAGAACATGGTAGTGTAGCGAGGGTTGCTGATGGACAGAACAGAACATGGTTGTGTGGTGAGGGTTCTGATGGGCAGAACAGAACATGGTAGTGTAGAGGGTTCCTGATGGACAGAACAGAACATGCTAGTGTGGAGAGGGTTCCTGATGGGCATAAGAGAACATGGTAGTGTAGAGAGGGTTCCTGATTGACAGAACAGAACATGGTAGTGTAGAGAGTGTTCCTGATGGGCAGAACAGAACATGGTAGTGTAGAGAGGGCTCCTGAGTGGACAGAACACAACATGGTAGTGTAGAGAGGGTCCTGATGGACAGAACAGAACATGGTAGTGTAGAAAGGGTTCCTGATGGACAGAACATAATATGGTAGTGTACAGTGGGTTCCTGATGAACAGAACATGTTAGTTTAGAGAAGGTTCAGATTGACAGAACAGAACATGGTAGTGTAGAGAGGGTTGCTGATGGACAGAACAGAACATGGTTGTGTGGTGAGGGTTCCTGATGGGCAGAACAGAACATGGTAGTGTAGAGAGGGTTCCTGATGGACAGAACAGAACATGGTAGTGTAGAGAGGGTTCCTGATGGGACAGAACAGAACATGGTAGTGTAGAAAGGTTTACTGAGACAAAACAGAACAGAACATGTTAGTTTAGAGAAGGTTAGATTGACAGAACAGAACATGGTAGTGTAGGGAGGGTTCCTGATGGACAGAACAGAACATGGTAGTGTAGAGGGTTCCTGATGGGCAGAACAGAACATGTAGTGTAGAGAGGGTTCCTGATGGACAGAACAGAACATGGTAGTGTAGAGAGGGTTCCTGATGGACAGAACAGAACATGGTAGTGTAGAGAGGGTTCCTGATGGGAACAGAACAGAACATGGTAGTGTAGAGGGTTGTTGGACAGAACAGAACATGGTTGTGTGGTGAGGGTTCCTGATGGGCAGAACAGAACATGGTAGTGTAGAGAGGGTTCCTGATGGACAGAACAGAACATGGTAGTGTAGAGAGGGTTCCTGATGGACAGAACAGAACATGGTAGTGTAGAAAGGCTTACTGATCGACAAAACAGAACAGAACATGTTAGTTTAGGTTCCAGATTGACAGAACAGAACATGGTAGTGTAGAGAGTTCCTGATGGACAGAACAGAACATGGTAGTGTAGAGTGTTCGGCAGAACATGGTAGCGTAGAGAGGGTTCCTGATGGACAGAACAGAACATGGTAGTGTAGAGAGGGTTCCTGATGGACAGAACAGAACATGGACAGTTCTGATGGACAGAACAGAACATGGTAGTGTAGAGGGTTCCTGATGGGCAGAACATGGTAGCGTAGAGAACTGATGGGCAGAACAGATCATGGTAGTGTAGAGGGTTCCTGATGGACAGAACAGAACATGGTAGTGTAGAGTGGGTGATGGGCAGAACAAAACATGGTAGTGTAGAGAGGGTTCCTGATGGACAGAACAGAACATGGTAGTGTAGAGAGGTTCCTGATGGACAGAACAGAACATGGTAGTGTAGAGAGGGTTCCTGATGGACAGAACAGAACATGGTAGTGTGGAGAGGGTTCTGATGGACAGAACAGAACATGGTAGTGTAGAAAGGGTTCCTGATGGACAGAACATAATATGGTAGTGTACAGTGTTCCTGATGAACAGAACATGTTAGTTTAGAGAAGGTTCCAGATTGACAGAACAGAACATGGTAGTGTAGAGAGGGTTCCTGATGGACAGAACAGAACATGCTAGTGTGGAGAGGGTTCCTGATGGGCATAAGAGAACATGGTAGTGTAGAGAGGGTTCCTGATTGACAGAACAGATTATGGTAGTGTAGAGAGTGTTCCTGATGGGCAGAACAGAACATGGTAGTGTAGAGAGGGCTGAGTGGACAGAACACAACATGGTAGTGTAGAGAGGGTTCCTGATGGACAGAATAGAACATGGTAGTGTAGAAAGGGTTCCTGATGGACAGAACATAATATGGTAGTGTACAGTGGGTTCCTGATGAACAAAACATGTTAGTTTAGAGAAGGTTCCAGATTGACAGAACAGAACATGGTAGTGTAGAGAGGGTTCCTGATGGACAGAACAGAACATGCTAGTGTGGAGAGGGTTCCTGATGGGCATAAGAGAACATGGTAGTGTAGAGAGGGTTCCTGATGGACAGAACAGAACATGGTAGTGTAGAGGGTTCCTGATGGGCAGAACAGAACATGGTAGTGTAGAGAGGGTTCCTGATGGACAGAACACAACATGGTAGTTTGTAGAGAGGGTTGCTGATGGACAGAACAGAACATGGTTGTGTGGTGAGGGTTCCTGATGGGCAGAACAGAACATGGAGTGTAGAGAGGGTTCCTGATGGACAGAACAGAACATGGTAGTGTAGAGAGGGTGTGGTGGACAGAACAGAACATGGATGTTCCTGATGGACAGAACAGAACAGAACAAGGTAGTGTAGAAGAGGGTTCTGATGGACAGAACAGAACATGGTTGTAGAGAGGGTTCCTGATGGACAGAACAGAACATGGTAGTGTAGAGAGGGTTCCTGATGGACAGAACAGAACACTAGTGTGGAGAGGGTTCCTGATGGGCATAAGAGAACATGGTAGTGTAGAGAGGGTTCCTGATTGACAGAACAGAACATGGTAGTGTAGAGAGTGTTCCTGATGGGCAGAACAGAACATGGTAGTGTAGAGAGGGCTGATGGACAGAACAGAACATGGTAGTGTAGAGAGGGTTCCTGATGGACAGAACAGAACATGGAACATAATATGGTAGTGTAGAGTGGGTGATGAACAGAACATGTTAGTTTGGACAGATTGACAGAACAGAACATGGTAGTGTAGAGAGGGTTGCTGATGGACAGAACAGAACATGGTTGTGTGGTGAGGGTTCCTGATGGGCAGAACAGAACATGGTAGTGTAGAGAGGGTTCCTGATGGACAGAACAGAACATGGTAGTGTAGAGAGGGTTCCTGATGGACAGAACAGAACATGGTAGAACACTGGACAAAACAGAACAGAACATGTTAGTTTAGAGAAGGTTCCAGATTGACAGAACAGAACATGGTAGTGTAGAACAGAGGGTTCCTGATGGACAGAACAGAACAGAACATGACAGAACATGGTGTAGAGAGGGTTCCTGATGGACAGAACAGAACATGGTAGTGTAGAGAGGGTTCCTGATGGACAGAACAGAACAGAACATGGTAGTGTACAGAGGGTTCCTGATGGACAGAACATGGAACAGAACATGGTAGTGATGGACAGAACAGAACATGGTAGTGTAGAGAGGGTTCCTGATGGACAGAACAGAACATGGTAGTGTGTAGAGACAGATGGAACAGAACAGAACATGGTAGTGTAGAGAGGGTTCCTGATGGACAGAACAGAACATGGTAGTGTAGAGAGGGTTCCTGATGGACATAACAGAACATGGTAGTGTAGAGAGGGTTCCTGATGACAGAACAGAACATGTAGTGACAGAACAGAACATGTGTCCTGATGGACAGAACAGAACATGACAACAGAACAGACAGAGAGGGTTCCTGATGGACAGAACAGAACATGGACAGAACAGAACATGGTGTGAACATAGAGAGGGTTCCTGATGGACAGAACAGAACATGGTAGTGTAGAGAGGGTTCTCCTGACAGAACAGAACATGGAGGGTTGCTTGGACAGAACAGAACATGGTTGTGGTTCCTGATGGACAGAACAGAACATGGTAGTGTAGAGAGGGTTCCTGATGGACAGCAGAACATGGTAGTGTAGAGGGGTTCCTGATGGACAGAACAGATCATGGTAGTGTGACAGAACAGAGGGTTCCTGATGGACAGAACAGAACAGAACAGAACATGGTAGTGTAGAGAGGGTTCCTGATGGACAGAACAGAACATGGTAGTGTAGAGACAGTTCCTGATGGACAGAACAGAACATGGTAGTGTAGAGAGGGTTCCTGATGGACAGAACAGAACATGGTAGACAGAACAGAAGGGTTCATGATGGACAGAACAGAACATGGTAGTGTAGAGAGGGTTCCTGATGGACAGAACAGAACATGTTAGTGTAGAGAGGGTTCAGAACAGAACATGGACAGAACAGAACATGGTAGACAGAACAGAAGGGTTCCTGATGGACAGAACAGAACATGGTTAGTGTGACAGAACAGGTTCTGATGGACAGAACAGAACATGGTAGTGTAGAGAGGGTTCCTGATGGACAGAACAGAACATGGTAGTGTAGAGAGGGTTCGTGGTGGACAGAACAGAACATGGATGTGTGAGGGTTCATGATGGACAGAACAGAACAGAACATGGTAGTGAACAGGGTTGCTGATGGACAGAACAGAACATGGTTGTGTGGTGAGGGTTCCTGATGGGCAGAACAGAACATGGTAGTGTAGAGAGGGTTCCTGATGGACAGAACAGAACATGGTAGTGTAGAGAGGGTTCTGATGGACAGAACAGAACATGGTAGTGTAGAAAGGCACTGATCGACAAAACAGAACAGAACATGTTAGTTTAGAGAAGGTTCCAGATTGACAGAACAGAACATGGTAGTTTAGAGTGTTCCTGATGGGAACAGAACATGGTAGCAGTAGAGGGTTCCTGATGGACAGAACAGAACATGGTAGTGTAGAGAGGGTTCTGATGGACAGAACAGAACATAGTGTAGAGAGGGTTGCTGATTGACAGAACAGAGCAGAACATGGGTGTGAGAGGGTTCCTGATGGGCAGAACAGAACATGGTAGTGTAGAGAGGGTTCCTGATGGACAGAAACAGAACAGGGTTCCTGATGGACAGAACATGGTAGTGTAGAGAGGGTTGCTGATGGACAGAACAGAACATGGTCGTGTAGAGATTTCCTGATGGACAGAACAGAACATGGTAGTGTAGAGTGTTCCTGATGGGCAGAACATGGTAGCGTAGAGAGGGTTCCTGATGGACAGAACAGATCATGGTAGTGTAGAAAGGGTTACTGATGGACAAAACAGAACAGAACATAGTAGTGTAGAGAGAGTTCCTGATAGACAGAACAGAACATGTTAGTGTAGAGAGGGTTCCTGATGGACAGAACAGAACATGTTAGTTTAGAGAAGGTTCCTGATGGACAGAACAGAACATGGCAGTGTAGAGAGGGTTCCTGATGGACAGAACAGAACATAGTAGTTTAGAGTGTTCCTGATGGGTGGAACATGGATGTGTAGAGAGGGTTCCTGATGGACAGAAACAGAACATGGTAGTGTAGAGAGGGTTCGTGGTGGACAGAACAGAACATGGATGTGTAGAGAGGGTTCATGATGGACAGAACAGAACAGAACATGGTAGTGTAGCGAGGGTTGCTGATGGACAGAACAGAACATGGTTGTGTGGTGAGGGTTCCTGATGGGCAGAACAGAACATGGTAGTGTAGAGAGGGTTCCTGATGGACAGAACAGAACATGGTAGTGTAGAGAGGGTTCCTGATGGACAGAACAGAACATGGTAGTGTAGAAAGGCTTACTGAACGACAAAACAGAACAGAACATGTTAGTTTAGAGAAGGTTCCAGATTGACAGAACAGAACATGGTAGCGTAGAGAGGGTTCCTGATGGACAGAACAGAACAGAACATGGTAGTGTAGAGAGGGTTCCTGATGGACAGAACAGAACATGGTAGTGTAGAGAGGGTTGCTGATTGACAGAACAGAGCAGAACATGCTAGTGTGGAGAGGGTTCCTGATGGGCATAAGAGAACATGGTAGTGTAGAGAGGGTTCCTGATGGACAGAAACAGAACATGGTAGTGTAGAAAGGGTTCCTGATGGACAGAACATAATATGGTAGTGTAGAGTGGGTTCCTGATGGACAGAACAGAACAGATCATGGTGGTGTAGAGAGGGTTCCTGATGGACAGCCATGCTGCTGTTCCAGTTTCAACTGACCTGAGCCCTAGGACCATGCCCCAGGACTACCTGACATGATGACTCCTTGCTGTCCCCAGTCCACCTGGCCATGCTTCTGCTCCAGTTTCAACTTCCACCTGACTGTGCTGCTGCTCCAGTTTCAACTGTTCTGCCTTATTATTATTCGACCATGCTGGTCATTTATGAACATTTGAACATCTTGGCCATGTTCTGTTATAATCTCCACCCGGCACAGCCAGAAGAGGACTGGCCACCCCACATAGCCTGGTTCCTCTCTAGGTTTCTTCCTAGGTTTTGGCCTTTCTAGGGAGTTTTTCCTAGCCACCGTGCTTCTACACCTGCATTGCTTGCTGTTTGGGGTTTTAGGCTGGGTTTCTGTACAGCACTTTGAGATATCAGCTGATGTACGAAGGGCTATATAAATAAATTTGATTTGATTTGATTTGATGGACAGAACAGAACATGGTAGTGTAGAGAGGGTTCCTGATGGACAGAACAGAACATGCTAGTGTGGAGAGGGTTCCTGATGGGCATAAGAGAACATGGTAGTGTAGAGAGGGTTCCTGATTGACAGAACAGAATATGGTAGTGTAGAGAGTGTTCCTGATGGGCAGAACAGAACATGGTAGTGTAGAGAGGGTTCCTGATGGACAGAACAGAACAGAACATGGTAGTGTAGAGAGGGTTCGTGATGGTCAGCACAGAACATGGATGTGTAGAGAGTGTTCCTGATGGGCAGAACAAAACATGGTAGTGTAGAGAGGGTTCCTGATGGGCAGAACAGAACATGGTAGTGTAGAGAGGGTTCCTGATGGACAGAACAGAACAGAACATGGTAGTGTAGAGAGGGTTCCTGATGGGCAGAACAAAACATGGTAGTGTAGAGAGGGTTCCTGATGGGCAGAACAGAACATGGTAGTGTAGAGAGGGTTCCTGATGGACAGAACAGAACATGCTAGTGTGGAGAGGGTTCCTGATGGGCATAAGAGAACATGGTAGTGTAGAGAGGGTTCCTGATTGACAGAACAGAATATGGTAGTGTAGAGAGTGTTCCTGATGGGCAGAACAGAACATGGTAGTGTAGAGAGGGTTCCTGATGGACAGAACAGAACAGAACATGGTAGTGTAGAGAGGGTTCGTGATGGTCAGCACAGAACATGGATGTGTAGAGAGTGTTCCTGATGGACAGAACAGAACATGGTAGTGTAGAGAGGGTTGCTGATGGACAGAACAGAACATGGTAGCGTAGAGAGGGTTCCTGATGGACAGAACAGATCATGGTAGTGTAGAAAGGGTTACTGATGGACAAAACAGAACAGAACATAGTAGTGTAGAGAGGGTTCCTAATGGACAGAACAGAACATGGTACTGTAGAGAGGGTTCCTGATGGACAGAACAGAACAGAACATGTTAGTTTAGAGAGGGTTCCAGATTGACAGGACAGAACAGAACATGGTTTTTTATTTTATTTATTTTATTTCACCTTTATTTAACCAGGTAGGCTAGTTGAGAACAAGTTCTCATTTACAACTGCGACCTGGCCAAGATAAAGCATAGCAGTGTGAGCAGACAACACAGAGTTACACATGGAATAAACAAATTAACAAGTCAATAACACAGTAGAAAACAAAGGGGGAGTCTATATACAATGTACAATGTGTGCAAAAGGCATGAGGAGGTAGACGAATAGTTACAATTTTGCAGATTAACACTGGAGTGATATATGATCAGATGGTCATGTACAGGTAGAGATATTGGTGTGCAAAAGAGCAGAAAAGTAAATAAATAAAAACAGTATGGGGATGAGGTAGGTGAAAATGGGTGGGCTATTTACCAATAGACTATGTACAGCTGCAGCGATCGGTTAGCTGCTCAGATAGCTGATGTTTGAAGTTGGTGAGGGAGATAAAAGTCTCCAACTTCAGCGATTTTTGCAATTCGTTCCAGTCACAGGCAGCAGAGTACTGGAACGAAAGGCGGCCAAATGAGGTGTTGGCTTTAGGGATGATCAGTGAGATACACCTGCTGGAGCGCGTGCTACGGATGGGTGTTGCCATCGTGACCAGTGAACTGAGATAAGGCGGAGCTTTACCTAGCATGGACTTGTAGATGACCTGGAGCCAGTGGGTCTGGCGACGAATATGTAGCGAGGGCCAGCCGACTAGAGCATACAAGTCGCAGTGGTGGGTGGTATAAGGTGCTTTAGTGACAAAACGAATGGCACTGTGATATACTGCATCCAGTTTGCTGAGTAGAGTGTTGGAAGCCATTTTGTAGATGACATCGCCGAAGTCGAGGATTGGTAGGATAGTCAGTTTTACTAGGGTAAGCTTGGCGGCGTGAGTGAAGGAGGCTTTGTTGCGGAATAGAAAGCCGACTCTTGATTTGATTTTTGATTGGAGGTGTTTGATATGAGTCTGGAAGGAGAGTTTGCAGTCTAGCCAGACACCTAGGTACTTATAGATGTCCACATATTCAAGGTCGGAACCATCCAGGGTGGTGATGCTAGTCGGGCATGCGGGTGCAGGCAGCGATCGGTTGAAAAGCATGCATTTGGTTTTACTAGCGTTTAAGAGGAGTTGGAGGCCACGGAAGGAGTGTTGTATGGCATTGAAGCTTGTTTGGAGGTTAGATAGCACAGTGTCCAATGACGGGCCGAAAGTATATAGAATGGTGTCGTCTGCGTAGAGGTGGATCAGGGAATCGCCCGCAGCAAGAGCAACATCATTGATATACACAGAGAAAATAGTCGGCCCGAGAATTGAACCCTGTGGTACCCCCATAGAGACTGCCAGAGGACCGGACAGCATGCCCTCCGATTTGACACACTGAACTCTGTCTGCAAAGTAATTGGTGAACCAGGCAAGGCAGTCAACCGAAAAACCGAGGCTACTGAGTCTGCCGATGAGAATATGGTGATTGACAGAGTCGAAAGCCTTGGCAAGGTCGATGAAGACGGCTGCACAGTACTGTCTTTTATCGATGGCGGTTATGATATCGTTTAGTACCTTGAGTGTGGCTGAGGTGCACCCGTGACCGGCTCGGAAGCCAGATTGCACAGCGGAGAAGAAGGTACGGTGGGATTCGAGATGGTCAGTGACCTGTTTGTTGACTTGGCTTTCGAAGACCTTAGATAGGCAGGGCAGGATGGATATAGGTCTGTAACAGTTTGGGTCCAGGGTGTCTCCCCTTTGAAGAGGGGGATGACTGCGGCAGCTTTCAATCCTTGGGGATCTCAGACGATATGAAAGAGAGGTTGAACAGGCTGGTAATAGGGGTTGCGACAATGGCGGCGGATAGTTTCAGAAATAGGGGTCCAGATTGTCAAGCCCAGCTGATTTGTACGGGTCCAGGTTTTGCAGCTCTTTCAGAACATCTGCTATCTGGATTTGGGTAAAGGAGAACTTGGAGAGGCTTGGGCGAGGAGCTGCCGGGGGAGGAGCTGTTGGCCGAGGTTGGAGTAGCCAGGCGGAAGGCATGGCCAGCCGTTGAGAAATGCTTATTGAAGTTTTCGATAATCATGGATTTATCGGTGGTGACCGTGTTACCTAGCTTCAGTGCAGTGGGCAGCTGGGAGGAGGTGCTCTTGTTCTCCATGGACTTCACAGTGTCCCAGAACTTTTTGGAGTTGGAGCTACAGGATGCAAACTTCTGCCTGAAGAAGCTGGCCTTAGCTTTCCTGACTGACTGCGTGTATTGGTTCCGGACTTCCCTGAACAGGTGCATATCACGGGGACTATTCGATGCTATTGCAGTCCGCCACAGGATGTTTTTGTGCTGGTCGAGGGCAGTCAGGTCTGGGGTGAACCAAGGACTGTATCTGTTCTTAGTTCTGCATTTTTGAACGGAGCATGCTTATCTAAAATGGTGAGGAAGTTACTTTTAAAGAATGACCAGGCATCCTCAACTGACGGGATGAGGTCGATGTCCTTCCAGGATACACGGGCCAGGTCGATTAGAAAGGCCTGCTCACAGAAGTGTTTTAGGGAGCGTTTGACCGTGATGAGGGGTGGTCGTTTGACTGCGGCTCCGTAGCGGATACAGGCAATGAGGCAGTGATCGCTGAGATCCTGGTTGAAGACAGCAGAGGTGTATTTGGAGGGCCAGTTGGTCAGGATGACGTCTATGAGGGTGCCCTTGTTTACAGAGTTAGGGTTGTACCTGGTGGGTTCCTTGATGATTTGTGTGAGATTGAGGGCATCTAGCTTAGATTGTAGGACTGGCAGGGTGTTAAGCATATCCCAGTTTAGGTCACCTAACAGAACAAACTCTGAGGCTAGATGGGGGGCGATCAATTCACAAATGGTGTCCAGGGCACAGCTGGGAGCTGAGGGCGGTCGGTAGCAGGCGGCAACAGTGAGAGACTTATTTCTGGAGAGAGTAATTTTCAAAATTAGTAGTTCGAACTGTTTGGGTATGGACCTGGAAAGTATGACATTACTGGTAGTGTAGAGAGTTCCTGATGGACAGAACAGAACATGGTAGTTTAGAGTGTTCCTGATGGGCAGAACATGGTAGCGTAGAGAGGGTTCCTGATGGACAGAACAGAACATGGATGTGTAGAGAGGGTTCCTGATGGACAGAACAGAACATGATAGTGTAGAGAGGGTTGCTGATGGACAGAACAGAACAGAACATGGTCATGTGGTGAGGGTTCCTGATGGACAGAACAGAACATGGAAGTGTAGAAATGGTTCCTGATGGACAGAACATAATATGGTAGTGTAGAGTGGGTTCCTGATGGGCAGAACAGAACATGGTAGTATAGAGAGGGTTCCTGATGGACAGAACAGAACAGAACATGGTAGTGTAGAGAGGGTTCCTGATGGACAGAACTGAACATGGTAGTATAGAGAGGGTTCCTGATGGACAGAACAGAACAGAACATGGTAGTGTAGAGAGGGTTCCTGATGGACAGAACTGAACATGGTAGTGTAGAGAGGGTTCCTGATGGGCAGAACAGAACACGGTAGTGTAGAGAGGGTTCCTAATGGACAGAACAGAACATGTTAGTTTAGAGAGGGTTCCAGATTGACAGAACAGAACAGAACATGGTAGTGTAGAGAAGGTTCCTGATGGACAGAACAGAACAGAACATGGTAGTTTAGAGAAGGTTCCAGATTGACAGAACAGAACATGGTAGTTTAGAGTGTTCCTGATGGGTAGAACATGGTAGTGTAGAGAGGGTTCGTGATGGTCAGCACAGAACATGGATGTGTAGAGAGTGTTCCTGATGGACAGAACAGAACATGGTAGTGTAGAGAGGGTTGCTGATGGACAGAACAGAACATGGTCGTGTGGTGAGGGTTCCTGATGAGCAGAACAGAACATGGTATTGTAGAGACGGTTCCTGATGGACATAACAGAACATGTTAGTTTAGAGAGGGTTCCAGATTGACAGAACAGAACATGGTAGTGTAGAGATTTCCTGATGGACAGAACAGAACATGGTAGTGTAGAGTGTTCCTGATGGGCAGAACATGGTAGCGTAGAGAGGGTTCCTGATGGACAGAACAGATCATGGTAGTGTAGAAAGGGTTACTGATGGACAAAACAGAAGAGAACATGGTAGTGTAGAGAGGGTTCCTGATGGACAGAACAGAACATGGTAGTGTAGAGAGGGTTCCTATTGGACAGAACAGAACATGGTACTGTAGAGAGGGTTCCTGATGGACAGAACAGAACAGAACATGTTAGTTTAGAGAGGGTTCCAGATTGACAGGACAGAACAGAACATGGTAGTGTAGAGAGTTCCTGATGGACAGAACAGAACATGGTAGTTTAGAGTGTTCCTGATGGGCAGAACATGGTAGCGTAGAGAGGGTTTGTGATGGTCAGCACAGAACATGGATGTGTAGAGGGTTGCTGATGGACAGAACAGAACATGGTCATGTGGTGAGGGTTCCTGATGGACAGAACAGAACATGGTAGTGTAGAAAGGGTTCCTGATGGACAGAACATAATATGGTAGTGTAGAGTGGGTTCCTGATGGGCAGAACAGAACACGGTAGTGTAGAGAGGGTTCCTGATGGGCAGAACAAAACATGGTAGTGTAGAGAGGGTTCCTGATGGACAGAACAGAACATGGTAGTGTAGAGAAGGTTCCTGATGGACAGAACAGAACATGGTAGTGTAGAGAGAGTTCCTGATGGACAGAACAGAACATGGTAGTTTAGAGTGTTCCTGATGGGTGGAACATGGTAGCGTAGAGAGGGTTTGTGATGGACAGAACAGAACAGAACATGGTAGTATAGAGAGGGTTCCTGATTGACAGAACAGAATATGGTAGTGTAGAAAGTGTTCCTGATGGGCAGAACAGAACATGGTAGTGTTGAGAGGGCTCCGAGTGGACAGAACACAACATGGTAGTGTAGAGAGGGTTCCTGATGGACAGAATAGAACATGGTAGTGTAGAAAGGGTTCCTGATTGACAGAACATAATATGGTAGTGTACAGTGGGTTCCTGATGAACAGAACATGTTAGTTTAGAGAAGGTTCCAGATTGACAGAACAGAACATGGTAGCGTAGAGAGTTCCTGATGGACAGAACATAACATGGTAGCATAGAGAGCCTTCCTGATGGACAGAACAGAACATGGTAGTGTTGAGAGGGTTCCTGATGGACAGAACAGAACAGAACATGGTAGTGTAGAGAATACCTGATGGACAGAACAGAACATGGTAGTTTAGAGTTTTCCTGATGGGCAGAACATGGTAGCGTAGAGAGGGTTCGTGATGGACAGAACAGAACATGGATGTGTAGAGAGGGTTCCTGATGGACAGAACAGAACAGAACATGGATGTGTAGAGAGGGTTCCTGATGGACAGAACAGAACAGAACATGGTAGTGTAGAGAGTTCCTGATGGACAGAACAGAACATGGTAGTGTAGAGTGTTCCTGATGGGCAGAACATGGTAGCGTAGAGAGGGTTCCTGATGGATAGAACAGATCATGGTAGTGTAGAAAGGGTTACTGATGGACAAAACAGAACAGAACATGGTAGTGTAGAGAGGGTTCCTGATGGACAGAACAGAACATGGTAGTGTAGAGAGGGTTCCTATTGGACAGAACAGAACATGGTACTGTAGAGAGGGTTCCTGATGGACAGAACAGAACAGAACATGTTAGTTTAGAGAGGGTTCCAGATTGACAGGACAGAACAGAACATGGTAGTGTAGAGAGTTCCTGATGGACAGAACAGAACATGGTAGTTTAGAGTGTTCCTGATGGGCAGAACATGGTAGCGTAGAGAGGGTTTGTGATGGTCAGCACAGAACATGGATGTGTAGAGAGGGTTGCTGATGGACAGAACAGAACATGGTCATGTGGTGAGGGTTCCTGATGGACAGAACAGAACATGGTAGTGTAGAAAGGGTTCCTGATGGACAGAACATAATATGGTAGTGTAGAGTGGGTTCCTGATGGGCAGAACAGAACACGGTAGTGTAGAGAGGGTTCCTGATGGGCAGAACAAAACATGGTAGTGTAGAGAGGGTTCCTGATGGACAGAACAGAACAGAACATGGTAGTGTAGAGAGGGTTCCTGATGGACAGAACTGAACATGGTAGTGTAGAGAGGGTTCCTGATGGACAGAACTGAACATGGTAGTGTAGAGAGGGTTCCTGATGGGCAGAACAGAACACGGTAGTGTAGAGAGGGTTCCTGATGGCCAGAACAGAACATGGTAGTGTAGAGAAGGTTCCTGATGGACAGAACAGAACATGGTAGTGTAGAGAGAGTTCCTGATGGACAGAACAGAACATGGTAGTTTAGAGTGTTCCTGATGGGTGGAACATGGTAGCGTAGAGAGGGTTTGTGATGGACAGAACAGAACAGAACATGGTAGTAGAGAGGGTTCCTGATTGACAGAACAGAACATGGTAGTGTAGAAAGTGTTCTGATGGGCAGAACAGAACATGGTAGTGTAGAGAGGGCTCCGAGTGGACAGAACACAACATGGTGGTGTAGAGAGGGTTCCTGATGGACAGAATAGAACATGGTAGTGTAGAAAGGGTTCCTGATTGACAGAACATAATATGGTAGTGTACAGTGGGTTCCTGATGAACAGAACATGTTAGTTTAGAGAAGGTTCCAGATTGGCAGAACAGAACATGGTAGCGTAGAGAGTTCCTGATGGACAGAACAGAACATGGTAGCATAGAGAGCGTTCTGATGGACAGAACAGAACATGGTAGTGTTGAGAGGGTTCCTGATGGACAGAACAGAACAGAACATGGTAGTGTAGAGAATACCTGATGGACAGAACAGAACATGGTAGTTTAGAGTTTTCCTGATGGGCAGAACATGGTAGCGTAGAGAGGGTTCGTGATGGACAGAACAGAACATGGATGTGTAGAGAGGGTTCCTGATGGACAGAACAGAACAGAACATGGTAGTGTAGAGAGGGTTCCTGATGGACAGAACTGAACTTGGTAGTATAGAGAGGGTTCCTGATGGGCAGAACAGAACACTGTAGTGTAGAGAGGGTTCCTGATGGACAGAACAGAACATGTTAGTTTAGAGAGGGTTCCAGATTTACAGAACAGAACAGAACATGGTAGTGTAGAGAGTTCCTGATGGACAGAACAGAACATGGTAGTTTAGAGTGTTCCTGATGGGTAGAACATGGTAGCGTAGAGAGGGTTTGTGATGGTCAGCACAGAACATGGATGTGTAAAGAGGGTTCCTGATGGACAGAACAGAACATGGTAGTGTAGAGAGGGTTCCTGATGGACAGAACAGAACAGAACATGGTAGTTTAGAGAAGGTTCCAGATTGACAGAACAGAACATGGTAGTGTAGAGAGTTCCTGATGGACAGAACAGAACATGGAAGTGTAGAGAGGGTTGCTGATGGACAGAACAGAACATGGTCGTGTGGTGAGGGTTCCTGATGAGCAGAACAGAACATGGTATTGTAGAGAGGGTTCCTGATGGACATAACAGAACATGTTAGTTTAGAGAGGGTTCCAGATTGACAGAACAGAACATGGTAGTGTAGAGATTTCCTGATGGACAGAACAGAACATGGTAGTGTAGAGTGTTCCTGATGGGCAGAACATGGTAGCGTAGAGAGGGTTCCTGATGGACAGAACAGATCATGGTAGTGTAGAAAGGGTTACTGATGGACAAAACAGAACAGAACATGGTAGTGTAGAGAGGGTTCCTGATGGACAGAACAGAACATGGTAGTGTAGAGAGAGTTCCTGATGGACAGAACAGAACATGGTAGTGTAGAGAGGGTTCCTGATGGACAGAACAGAACATGGTAGTGTAGAGAGGGTTCCTATTGGACAGAACGGAACATGGTACTGTAGAGAGGGTTCCTGATGGACAGAACAGAACAGAACATGTTAGTTTAGAGAGGGTTCCAGATTGACAGGACAGAACAGAACATGGTAGTGTAGAGAGTTCCTGATGGACAGAACAGAACATGGTAGTTTAGAGTGTTCCTGATGGGCAGAACATGGTAGCGTAGAGAGGGTTTGTGATGGTCAGCACAGAACATGGATGTGTAGAGAGGGTTCCTGATGGACAGAACAGAACATGATAGTGTAGAGAGGGTTGCTGATGGACAGAACAGAACAGAACATGGTCATGTGGTGAGGGTTCCTGATGGACAGAACATAATATGGTAGTGTAGAGTGGGTTCCTGATGGGCAGAACAGAACACGGTAGTGTAGAGAGGGTTCCTGATGGGCAGAACAAAACATGGTAGTGTAGAGAGGGTGCCTGATGGACAGAACAGAACAGAACATGGTAGTGTAGAGAGGGTTCCTGATGGACAGAACTGAACATGGTAGTGTAGAGAGGGTTCCTGATGGGCAGAACAGAACACGGTAGTGTAGAGAGGGTTCCTGATGGGCAGAACAGAACATGGTAGTGTAGAGAGGGTTCCTGATGGACAGAACAGAACATGGTAGTGTAGAGAAGGTTCCTGATGGACAGAACAGAACATGGTAGTGTAGAGAGAGTTCCTGATGGACAGAACAGAACATGGTAGTTTAGAGTGTTCCTGATGGGTGGAACATGGTAGTGTAGAGAGGGCTCCGAGTGGACAGAACACAACATGGTAGTGTAGAGAGGGTTCCTGATGGACAGAATAGAACATGGTAGTGTAGAAAGGGTTCCTGATTGACAGAACATAATATGGTAGTGTACAGTGGGTTCCTGATGAACAGAACATGTTAGTTTAGAGAAGGTTCCAGATTGACAGAACAGAACATGGTAGCGTAGAGAGTTCCTGATGGACAGAACAGAACATGGTAGCATAGAGAGCGTTCCTGATGGACAGAACAGAACATGGTAGTGTTGAGAGGGTTCCTGATGGACAGAACAGAACAGAACATGGTAGTGTAGAGAATACCTGATGGACAGAACAGAACATGGTAGTTTAGAGTTTTCCTGATGGGCAGAACATGGTAGCGTAGAGAGTGTTTGTGATGGACAGAACAGAACATGGATGTGTAGAGAGGGTTCCTGATGGACAGAACAGAACAGAACATGGTAGTGTAGAGAGGGTTCCTGATGGACAGAACTGAACTTGGTAGTATAGAGAGGGTTCCTGATGGGCAGAACAGAACACGGTAGTGTAGAGAGGGTTCCTGATGGACAGAACAGAACATGTTAGTTTAGAGAGGGTTCCAGATTGACAGAACAGAACAGAACATGGTAGTGTAGAGAGTTCCTGATGGACAGAACAGAACATGGTAGTTTAGAGTGTTCCTGATGGGTAGAACATGATAGCGTAGAGAGGGTTCGTGATGGTCAGCACAGAACATGGATGTGTAAAGAGGGTTCCTGATGGACAGAACAGAACATGGTAGTGTAGAGAGGGTTCCTGATGGACAGAACAGAACAGAACATGGTAGTTTAGAGAAGGTTCCAGATTGACAGAACAGAACATGGTAGTGTAGAGTGTTCCTGATGGGCAGAACATGGTAGCGTAGAGAGGGTTCCTGATGGACAGAACAGATCATGGTAGTGTAGAAAGGGTTACTGATGGACAAAACAGAACAGAACATAGTAGTGTAGAGAGGGTTCCTGATGGACAGAACAGAACATGGTAGTGTAGAGAGAGTTCCTAATGGGCAGAACAGAACATGGTAGTGTAGAGAGGGTTCCTAATGGACAGAACAGAACAGAACATGTTAGTTTAGAGAGGGTTCCAGATTGACAGGACAGAACAGAACATGGTAGTGTAGAGAGTTCCTGATGGACAGAACAGAACATGGCAGTTTAGAGTGTTCCTGATGGGCAGAACATGGTAGCGTAGAGAGGGTTTGTGATGGTCAGCACAGAACATGGATGTGTAGAGAGGGTTCCTGATGGACAGAACAGAACATGATAGTGTAGAGAGGGTTGCTGATGGACAGAACAGAACAGAACATGGTCATGTGGTGAGGGTTCCTGATGGACAGAACAGAACATGGAAGTGTAGAAAGGGTTCCTGATGGACAGAACATAATATGGTAGTGTAGAGTGGGTTCCTGGTGGACAGAACAGAACATGGTAGTATAGAGAGGGTTCCTGATGGACAGAACAGAACAGAACATGGTAGTGTAGAGAGGGTTCCTGATGGACAGAACTGAACATGGTAGTGTAGAGAGGGTTCCTGATGGGCAGAACAGAACACGGTAGTGTAGAGAGGGTTCCTAATGGACAGAACAGAACATGTTAGTTTAGAGAGGGTTCCAGATTGACAGAACAGAACAGAACATGGTAGTGTAGAGAGTTCCTGATGGACAGAACAGAACATGGTAGTTTAGAGTGTTCCTGATGGGTAGAACATGGTAGCGTAGAGAGGGTTCGTGATGGTCAGCACAGAACATGTAGAGAGTGTAGAGAGTGTTCCTGATGGACAGAACAGAACATGGTAGTGTAGAGAGGGTTGCTGATGGACAGAACAGAACATGGTCGTGTGGTGAGGGATCCTGATGAGCAGAACAGAACATGGTATTGTAGAGAGGGTTCCTGATGGACATAACAGAACATGTTAGTTTAGAGAGGGTTCCAGATTGACAGAATAGAACATGGTAGTGTAGAGATTTCCTGATGGACAGAACAGAACATGGTAGTGTAGAGTGTTCCTGATGGGCAGAACATGGTAGCGTAGAGAGGGTTCCTGATGGACAGAACAGATCATGGTAGTGTAGAAAGGGTTACTGATGGACAAAACAGAACAGAACATGGTAGTGTAGAGATGGTTCCTGATGGACAGAACAGAACATGGTAGTGTAGAGAGAGTTCCTGATGGACAGAACAGAACATGGTAGTGTAGAGAGGGTTCCTGATGGACAGAACAGAACATGGTAGTGTAGAGGGATTGGGAACAGAACTGGATGGACAGAACAGAACAGAACATGTTAGTTTAGAGAGGGTTCCAGATTGACAGGACAGAACAGAACATGGTAGTGTAGAGAGTTCCTGATGGACAGAACAGAACATGGTAGTTTAGAGTGTTCCTGATGGGCAGAACATGGTAGCGTAGAGAGGGTTTGTGATGGTCAGCACAGAACATGGATGTGTAGAGAGGGTTCCTGATGGACAGAACAGAACATGATAGTGTAGAGAGGGTTGCTGATGGACAGAACAGAACAGAACATGGTCATGTGGTGAGGGTTCCTGATGGACAGAACAGAACATGGTAGTGTAGAAAGGGTTCCTGATGGACAGAACATAATATGGTAGTGTAGAGTGGGTTCCTGATGGACAGAACAGAACAGAACATGGTAGTGTAGAGAGGGTTCCTGATGGACAGAACTGAACATGGTAGTGTAGAGAGGGTTCTGATGGGCAGAACAGAACACAGTAGTGTAGAGAGGGTTCCTGATGGGCAGAACAGAACATGGTAGTGTAGAGAGGGTTCCTGATGGACAGAACAGAACATGGTAGTGTAGAGAGGGTTCCTGATGGACAGAACAGAACAGAACAGAACATGGTAGTATAGAGAGGGTTCCTGATTGACAGAACAGAATATGGTAGTGTAGAGAGTGTTCCTGATGGGCAGAACAGAACATGGTAGTGTAGAGAGGGCTCCGAGTGGACAGAACACAACAGAGACTGATGGACAGAATAGAACATGGTAGTGTAGAAAGGGTTCCTGATTGACAGAACATAATATGGTAGTGTACAGTGGGTTCCTGATGAACAGAACATGTTAGTTTAGAGAAGGTTCCAGATTGGCAGAACAGAACATGGTAGCGTAGAGAGTTCCTGATGGACAGAACAGAACATGGTAGCATAGAGAGCGTTCCTGATGGACAGAACAGAACATGGTAGTGTTGAGAGGGTTCCTGATGGACAGAACAGAACAGAACATGGTAGTGTAGAGAATACCTGATGGACAGAACAGAACATGGTAGTTTAGAGTTTTCCTGATGGGCAGAACATGGTAGCGTAGAGAGGGTTCGTGATGGACAGAACAGAACATGGATGTGTAGAGAGGGTTCCTGATGGACAGAACAGAACAGAACATGGTAGTGTAGAGAGGGTTCCTGATGGACAGAACTGAACTTGGTAGTATAGAGAGGGTTCCTGATGGGCAGAACAGAACACGGTAGTGTAGAGAGGGTTCCTGATGGACAGAACAGAACATGTTAGTTTAGAGAGGGTTCCAGATTGACAGAACAGAACAGAACATGGTAGTGTAGAGAGTTCCTGATGGACAGAACAGAACATGGCAGTTTAGAGTGTTCCTGATGGGTAGAACATGGTAGCGTAGAGAGGGTTCGTGATGGTCAGCACAGAACATGGATGTGTAGAGAGGGTTCCTGATGGACAGAACAGAACATGGTAGTGTACAGAGGGTTCCTAATGGACAGAAAAGATCATGGTATTTTAGAGAGTTCCTGATGGACAGAACAGAACAGAACATGGTAGTGTAGAGAGGGTTGCTGATTGACAGAACAGAGCAGAACATGCTAGTGTGGAGAGGGTTCCTGATGGGCATAAGAGAACATGGTAGTGTAGAGAGGGTTGCTGATTGACAGAACAGAGCAGAACATGCTAGTGTGGAGACGGTTCCTGATGGGCATAAGAGAACATGGTAGTGTAGAGAGGGTTCCTGATAGACAGAACAGAATATGGTATTGTAGAGAGGGTTCCTGATGGACAGAACAGAACAGATCATGGTGGTGTAGAGAGGGTTGCTGATGGACAGAACTGAACATGGAAGTTTAGAGAGGGTTCCTGATGGACAGAACAGAACATGGTAGTGTAGAGAGGGTTCCTGATGGACAGAACAGAACATGGTAGTGTAGAGAGGGTTCCTGATGGACAGAACAGAACATGGTAGTGTAGAGAGGGTTCCTGATGGACAGAACAGAACATGGTAGTGTAGAGAGTTCCTGATGGACAGAACAGTACATGGATGTGTAGAGAGGGCTCCTGATGGACAGAACAGAACATGGTAGTGTAGAGAGGGTTGCTGGTGGGCAGAAAAGAACAGAACATGGTAGTGTAGAGAGGGTTCCTGATGGACAGAACAGAACATGGTAGTGTAGAGAGGGTTGCTGATGGGCAGAACAGAACAGAACATGGCAGTGTAGAGAGGGTTCCTGATGGACAGAACAGAACATGGTAGTGTAGAGAGGGTTCCTGATGGACAGAACAGAACATGGTAGTGTAGAGAGGGTTCCTGATGGACAAAACAGAACAGAACATGGCACTATAGAGTGGGTTCCTGATGGGCAGAACAGAACATGGTAGAGTAGAGAGGGTTCCTGATTTGCAGTATAGAACAGAACATGGTAGTGTAGAGAGGGCTCCTTGTAGACATAACAGAACATGTTAGTTTAGAGAGGGTTCCAGATTGACAGAACAGAACAAAACATGGTAGTGTACAGAGGGTTCCTAATGGACAGAACAGAACATGGTACTGTAGAGAGGGTTCCTGATGGACAGAAAAGAACAGAACATGTTAGTTTAGAGAGGGTTCCTGATGGGCAGAACAGAACATGGTAGTGTAGAGAAGGTTCCAGATTGACAGAACAGAACATAGTCGTGTAGAGAGTTCCTGATGGACAGAACAGAACATGGTAGCGTAGAGAGGGTTCCTGATGGACAGAACAGAACATGGTAGTGTACAGAGGGTTCCTAATGGACAGAACAGAACATGGTAGTGTAGAGAGGGTTCCTAATGGACAGAACAGAACATGGTACTGTAGAGAGGGTTCCTGATGGACAGAACAGAACAGAACATGTTAGTTTAGAGAGGGTTCCAGATTGACAGGACAGAACAGAACATGGTAGTGTAGAGAGTTCCTGATGGGCAGAACAAAACATGATAGTGTAGAGAGGGTTCTTGATGGACAGAACTGAACATGGTAGTGTAGAGAGGGTTCCTGATGGGCAGAACAGAACACGGTAGTGTAGAGAGGGTTCCTGATGGACAGAACAGAACATGGTAGTGTAGAGAGGGTTCCCTGATGAACAGAACAGAACATGGTAGTATAGAGAGGGTTCCTGATGGGCAGAACATGGTAGTGTAGAGTGTTCCTGCAGGGAAGATATAATGTATGGAGACTATCACCTCTCTTCTGGACAGATATCTATAGCAAATCAAATAAATCATAGAAATGTATACTTTAAAACGTTTATTCCATTAATACAAATTTTCATAGTTTATTTAAGCCAAACCAATTCCATCGCACTCTGTCCCAAGTTCAATTCATGTTTAATGTCATAAAAACCGAAATAGATTTTACAAACAATTTTTACATTTAATTTTAATAAAATAAATTCCTATTAAAGTTTTAAATTAACATTTAAGTTACACAATGCACATATCTTACAGAACAATAACTAGAAACAAGATTAAGCAAATAAACAATAGGTCTAATCATTTCATCTCTGCAATAAATATCAATGTTGCTACATTTAATAGATGTTACTGGCAAACACCAAAACTAAGGAACAATTAATATCTACATTGATACATTTATGGAAAATAGAAAGCAATTGACATTTGTTTAAGCCATATGTAAACTCATATATTTTTATCTTTGCTGAAACATACACATATTGAACAATTCACATGGATTAGAACTAAAACATTAACATAGATTAAATTAGATTCAGTTTGCTCATTATAATACAGTTCTTGTCATTTGTATATTATTAGAGTTTAATTTACAGTTTTAAGACATCAGAAACATAACTCTTTCTTTCCAACTCAATCAACATGTCTTTGACTCCAGTGATTGACATGCATTACATGAGGTGAGAGGCTGTAGCAACCTCTGAATATGTATGAGCTAACATGACACGAGACATTTAAAATATTTGGAACCTGAGAATCCTAATGATCTGTCCCAAATGTTTGTCCCCATGTGACGTTTCATTGATTACGACCTAATATGGTGCAGAGCAATCCATTTGGCTGCTGGTGAGCAAGAAGACCCACAGCTCTGCTAAAACCATTGACAACTGTGTGCAGTTTTCAAGGGATTGTTAAACATTTTTTTAAGAACTTTATTTAACTAGGCAAGTCAGTTCTATTTACAGTGACAGCCTAGGAACAGTGGGTTAACTGCCTTGTTCAGGAGCAGCTCAGGGATTCAACATGCAACCTTTCGGTTACTGGCCCAACGCTCTAAACCACTAGGCTACCTGCCTCCCCAACACTCTAACCACTAGGCTACCTGCCTCCCCAACACTCTAACCACTAGGCTACCTGCCGCCCCAACACTCTAACCACTAGGCTACCTGCCTCCCCAATACTCTAACCACTAGGCTACCTGCCTCCCCTACACTCTAACCACTAGGCTACCTGCCTCCCCAACGCTCTAACCACTAGGCTACCTGCCTCCCCAACGCTCTAACCACTAGGCTACCTGCCTCCCCAACCCTCTAACCACTAGGCTACCTGCCTCCCCAACGCTCTAACCACTAGGTCACCTGCCACCCCAACGCTCTAACCACTAGGCTACCTGCCTCCCCAACGCTCTAACCACTAGGCTACCTGCCGCTCTAACCACTAGGTTACCTGCCGCCCCAACGCTCTAAGTTACCTGCCTCCCCAACACTGTAACCACGAGGCTATCTGCCACACCAACGATCTAACCACTAGGTTACCTGCCTCCCCAACACTGTAACCACTAGGCTATCTGCCACACCAACGATCTAACCACTAGGTTACCTGCCACCTCAATGCTCTAACCATTAGGTTACCTGCCTCCCCAACGCTCGAACCACTAGGCTACCTACCACCCTATAACACTGTAACCACTAGGCTATCTGCCACCCCAACGATCTAACCACTAGGCTACCTGCCGCCCCAACGCTCTAACCACTAGATTACCTGCCGCTCTAACCACTAGGTTACCTGACTCTCCAACACTCTAACCACTAGGCTAACTGCCTCCCCAACGTTCTAACCACTAGGCTACCTGCCGCCCCAACGCTCTAACCACTAGATTACCTGCCGCCCCATCGCTCTAACCACTAGGTTACCTGCTGCTCTAACCACTAGGCTACCTGCCGCTCTAACCACTAGGCTACCTGCCGCTCTAACCACTATGTTACCTGCCTACCTAATGCTCTTACCACTAGGCTACCTGCCGCCACATCGCTCTAACCACTAGGCTACCTGCCGCTCTAACCACGAGGTTACCTGCCGCCCCAACGCTATAACCACTAGGCTACCTGCCGCTCTTACCACTAGGCTACCTGCCGCCCCAACGCTCTAATTACTAGGCTACCTGCCGCTCTAACCACTAGGCTACCTGCCGCCCCAACGCTCTAGGCTATCTGCCACAACAACGATCTAACCACTAGGCTACCTGCCTCCCCAACGCTCTAACCACTATGCTACCTGCCACCCCAACGCTTTAACCATTAGGCTACCTGCCTCCCTAACGCCCTCACCACTAGGCTACCTGTCTCCCCAACGCTCTAACCACTAGGCTACCTGTCTCCCCAACGCCCTAACCACTAGGCTACCTGCCTCCCCAACGCCCTAACCACTAGGCTACCTTTCTCTCCAACACTCTAACCATCAGGCTACCTGCTGCCCCAATGCTCTAACCACTAGGCTACCTGCCGCTCTAACCACTAGGTTACCTGCCGCCCCAACGCTCTAGGTTACCTGCCGCGCTCTAACCACAGGCTACCTGCCGCTCTAACCACTAGGTTACCTGCCTCCCCAATGCTCTAACCACTAGGCTATCTGTCACCCCAACGATCTAACCACTAGGTTACCTGTCACCCCAACGCTCTAACCACTAGGCTACCTGGCTCCCCAACGCTCTAACCACTAGGCTACCTGCCGCCCCAACGCTCTAACCACTAGGCTACCTGCCTCCCCAACGCTCTAACCACTAGGCTAACTGCCTCCCCAACGCTCTAACCACTAGGCTACATGCCTCCGCAATGCTCTAACCACTAGGCTACCTGCCTCCCCAACGCTCTAACCACTAGGTCACCTGCCACCCCAACGCTCTAACCACTAGGCTACCTGCCTCCCCAACGCTCTAACCACTAGGCTACCTGCCGCTCTAACCACTAGGTTACCTGCCGCCCCAACGCTCTAGGTTACCTGCCTCCCCAACACTGTAACCACGAGGCTATCTGCCACACCAACGATCTAACCACTAGGCTACCTGCCTCCCCAACGCTCTAACCACTAGGCTACATGCTCTAACCACTAGGCTACCTGCCTCTAACCACTAGGCTACCTGCCACCCCAACGCTCTAACCACTAGGTCACCTGCCACCACTAGGCTACCTGCCGCTCTAACCACTAGGCTACCTGCCTCCCCAACGCTCTAACCACTAGGCTACCTGCCGCTCTAACCACTAGGTTACCTGCCGCCCCAACGCTCTAGGTTACCTGCCTCCCCAACACTGTAACCACGAGGCTATCTGCCACACCAACGATCTAACCACTAGGTTACCTGCCTCCCCAACACTGTAACCACTAGGCTATCTGCCACCCCAACGATCTAACCACTAGGTCATCTGCCACCCCAACGCTCTAACCACTATGCTACCTGACTCTCCAACACTAACCACTAGGCTAACTGCCTCCCCAACGTTCTAACCACTAGGCTACCTGCCGCCCCAACGCTCTAACCACTAGATTACCTGCCGCCCCATCGCTCTAACCAAAAGGCTACCTGCCGCTCTAACCACTAGGCTACCTGCCGCTCTAACCACTATGTTATCTGCCTACCTAATGCTCTTACCACAAGGCTACCTTTCTCTCCAACACTCTAACCATCAGGCTACCTGCCGCCCCAATGCTCTAACCACTAGGCTACCTGCCGCTCTAACCACTAGGTTACCTGCCGCCCCAACGCTCTAGGTTACCTGCCGCCACAACACTCTAACCACTAGGTTACCTGCCTCCCCAATGCTCTAACCACTAGGCTATCTGTCACCCCAACGATCTAACCACTAGGTTACCTGTCACCCCAACGCTCTAACCACTAGGCTACCTGGCTCCCCAACGCTCTAACCACTAGGCTACCTGCCGCCCCAACGCTCTAACCACTAGGCTACCTGCCGCTCTAACCACTAGGTTACCTGCCGCCCCAACGCTCTAGGTTACCTGCCTCCCCAACACTGTAACCACGAGGCTATCTGCCACACCAACGATCTAACCACTAGGTTACCTGCCTCCCCAACACTGTAACCACTAGGCTATCTGCCACACCAACGATCTAACCACTAGGTTACCTGCCACCTCAATGCTCTAACCATTAGGTTACCTGCCTCCCCAACGCTCGAACCACTAGGCTACCTACCACCCTATAACACTGTAACCACTAGGCTATCTGCCACCCCAACGATCTAACCACTAGGTCATCTGCCACCCCAACGCTCTAACCACTATGCTACCTGACTCTCCAACACTCTAACCACTAGGCTAACTGCCTCCCCAACGTTCTAACCACTAGGCTACCTGCCGCCCCAACGCTCTAACCACTAGATTACCTGCCGCACCATCGCTCTAACCACTAGGTTACCTGCTGCTCTAACCACTAGGCTACCTGCCGCTCTAACCACTAGGCTACCTGCCGCTCTAACCACTATGTTACCTGCCTACCTAATGCTCTTACCACTAGGCTACCTGCCGCCACATCGCTCTAACCACTAGGCTACCTGCCGCTCTAACCACTAGGTTACCTGCCGCCCCAACGCTATAACCACTAGGCTACCTGCCGCTCTAACCACTAGGTTACCTGCTGCCCCAACGCTCTAATTACTAGGCTACCTGCCGCTCTTACCACTAGGCTACCTGCCGCCCCAACGCTCTAACCACTAGGCTACCTGCCGCTCTAACCACTAGGTTACCTGCCGCCCCAACGCTCTAGGCTATCTGCCACAACAACGATCTAACCACTAGGCTACCTGCCTCCCCAACGCTCTAACCACTATGCTACCTGCCACCCCAACGCTTTAACCATTAGGCTACCTGCCTCCCTAACGCCCTCACCACTAGGCTACCTGCCTCCCCAACACTCTAACCACTAGGCTATCTGCCACCCCAACGATCTAACCACTAGGTTACCTGTCACCCCAACGCTCTAACCACTAGGCTACCTGGCTCCCCAACGCTCTAACCACTAGGCTACCTGCCGCCCCAACGCTCTAACCACTAGGCTACCTGCCTCCCCAACGCTCTAACAACTAGGCTACCTGCCTCCCCAATGCTCTAACCACTAGGCTACATGCCTCCGCAATGCTCTAACTACTAGGCTACCTGCCTCCCAACATTCTAACCACTAGGCTACCTGCCGCCCCAAAGCTCAAACTACTAGGCTACCTGCCGCTCTAACCTCTAGGTTACCTGTCGCTCTAACCACTAGGTTACCTGCCGCCTCAACAATCTAACCACTAGGCTACCTGCCGCCGCTATGCTCTAACCACTAAGCTACCTGCCACCCCTATGCTCTAACCACTAGGCTACCTGCCGCCCCTACGCTCTGACCACTAGGCTACCTGCCGCCTCCACACTCTAACCACTAGGCTACCTCCCGCCTCTACACTCTAACCACTAGGCTACCTGCCGCCCCTACGCTCTGACCACTAGGCTACCTGCCGCCTCTACACTCTAACCACTAGGCTACCTGCCGCCCCTACGCTCTGACCACTAGGCTACCTGCCGCCTCTACACTTTAACCACTAGGCTACCTGCCGCCCCTACGCTCTGACCACTAGGCTACCTGCCGCCCCTACGCTCTAACCACTAGGCTATCTGCCACCCCAACGATCTAGCCACTAGGTTACCTGTCACCCCAACGCTCTAACCACTAGGCTACCTGCCTCCCCAACGCCCTAACCACTAGGCTACCTGCCTCCACAACGCTCTAACCACTAGGCTACCTTTCTCTCCAACACTCTAACCATCAGGCTACCTGCCGCCCCAATGCTCTAACCACTAGGCTACCTGCCGCTCTAACCACTAGGTTACCTGCCGCCCCAACGCTCTAGGTTACCTGCCGCCACAACGCTCTAACCACTAGGTTACCTGCCTCCCCAACACTGTAACCACTAGGCTATCTGCCACACCAACGATCTAACCACTAGGCTACCTGCCTCCCCAACACTCTAACCACTAGGCTACCTGCCACCCCAACGCTTTAACCATTAGGCTACCTGCCTCCCTAACGCCCTCACCACTAGGCTACCTGCCTCCCCAACACTCTAACCACTAGGCTATCTGCCACCCCAACGATCTAACCACTAGATTACCTGTCACCCCAACGCTCTAACCACTAGGCTACCTGGCTCCCCAACGCTCTAACCACTAGGCTACCTGCCGCCCTGTCATTCTAACCATTAGGTTACCTGCCTCTCTAACCACTAGGCTACCTGCTGCTCCAACCACTAGATTAACTGCCTCCCCAACGCTCTAACAACTAGCCTACCTGCCGCCCCAACGCTCTAATCACTAGCCTACCTGCCGCCCCAGCGCTCTAACCACTAAGCTACCTGCCGCCCCAACGCTCTAGGTTACCTGCCACACCAACGCTGTAACCACTAGGTTACCTGCCTCCCCAACGCTCTAACCACTAGGCTACCTGCCACACCAATGCTCTAACCACTAGGCTACCTGCCACCTCAACGCTCTAGGTTACCTGCCACCCCAACGCTCTAACAACTAGGCTACCTGCCTCCCCAACGCTCTAACCACGAGGCTACATGCCTCCGCAATGCTCTAACTACTAGGCTACCTGCCTCCCCAACATTCTATCCACTAGGCTACCTGCCTCCCAACATTCTAACCACTAGGCTACCTGCCGCCCCAAAGCTCAAACTACTAGGCTACCTGCCGCTCTAACCACTAGGTCACCTGTCGCTCTAACCACTAGGTTAGATCTGTTATTAGCTGGCTAGCCAATTTGACGTGATCCATCAGCAGCAATCGTGACTAAACACTCTTAAAAAACAATGTTGAAAAGTGGATAACGTTAGCTAAATTTGCTAGGTAGGCCTACGTTGGTCTGAGAAAGAAGTACATTAGGTCTATTTACCTCTGTTTAGCCTGTAACAAGTTTATGCCGATAGCTTGCAAGTATTATCAGCTAACAGTACATTGGTAAAATGTTCCCTTCTGCTGCTTGACAGGAAGAGCCTGCAAAGGACAAGAAATTAACCTTAACCACTCATTCTTGTCAGCTATAGTTCACTTTTATTTTATAACACTCACATATCCAATCAATGGTGGCCAATGTTAAGAGATATCGTCAGGCTACCCTCACATATCTGAAATGACCATGAACAGCATGCAGTTACTGCTGTATAACTGATACAGCAGAATATGGAATTATCTGACATTTGTAGTTCTATGCTCTTCCAGAGGTGATGATACCGAACGCTCTGCACCGTATTGTGACGCTTTATTGACAACCTATTCTAACCATTCTAGCCAGTCTAAGGGTCATTCCATTAAATGAGTGCCATTTGATTATTTTAAGTAGGAATCGTGTGCAAATATTGAATTTTAAAAGCCTGTTATATTAAGTGAAGTGCCCTTTAATAAAATGGTCAATTCATTGAATTGACAGATGTCAATTCAATGTCTATTCCACATTGGTTGAATGTAATTTCACTGAAATTATGTTGAAAGTGAGTTGATTCAACCAGTGGGAGACCACATGGAAATTCAATAAATCTGCTTTTTTATATGAATAAAGACTTGCTAAAGTGCCAAAATGTTGCATTTTGACATGTCCCTCTGTACGCCTTTTGTGACTACTCGGAAGATTTGAACCCACTATCCCCAAAATGTCTCTAAATGTTCAGCATCATTGTAAAGCCCTAGTTATGTTATGTTGCTTTGACAGTCATTTCTGCTGATTTACTATTTATTTAATGATTCATTTCAATGTTTAAAAAGAAAGTAATTTTAAGGTCAACCCTGTTACTTGGACTAAACTCTCGTTTTATTCCTTAAGAGTCTGTTGACACATCCGTGTGTCAATCTAAGTAACGTAATAACACAGCCAGCAGCATACCACCCTGCATACCACTGTTGGCTTGCTTCTGAAGATAAGCAGGGTTGGTCCTGGTGAGTCCCTGGATGGGAGACCAGATTCTGCTGGAAGTGGTGTTGGAGTGCCAGAAGGAGGCACTCTTTCTTCAGGCCTTAAAAAATATCCCAATTCCACAGGGTAGTGATTGAGAACACTGCCCTGTGTAGGGTGCTGTCTTTCGGGTGGGACGTTAAACGGGTGTCCTGACTCTCTGAGGTCATTTATGATCCCATGGCACTGATTGTAAGAGTAGGGGTGTTAACCCTGGTGTCCTGGCTAAATTCCCAATCTGGCCCTCAAACCATCATGGTCACCTAATAATCCCCAGTTTACAATTGGCTCATTCATCCCCCTCCTCTCCCCTGTAACTATTCCCCAGGTCATTGCTGCAAATGAGAATGTGTTCTCAGTCAACTTACCTGGTAAAATAACAGATAAATAAAAATAATAAAACCCATCAAAATCTGTCAGTTTAAACTAGAGACATCAGGTTGTTGTCATCCGCCTATGTCGACCTCTTCCATCTGCGGTGGAAGGTGGCTGAGCTACAGCTGTGTAGCTCACACCATGATCTGAACGGTTTGGCCTACAAAACTTTTGTGACTCCTCTATGGGAAAGGGGAGACCCTGAAGGTTATGACGCCTCTATGGAAAGGGGAGACCCTGAAGGTTATGACTCCTCTATGGAAAGGGGAGACCCTGAAGGTTATGATTCCTCTATGGAAAGGGGAGACCCTGAAGGTAACCAATGGAAGTATGGAGATACTTTTGTTGGCACAAAACTAAGGGGTTAAATATGTCCTGAGCTTTCTTATATCTCCTAGACGTAGGACAGACACTTCAAAACCTTATTCCTTCAGATTTATTTTTGGACTGTCTTTTTTTCCATTTATGAATGCGTAATTCAGTACATTTCTATGAGCTATAGTAGTAAATATTTCATTTTGATACCTAAAGGGGTCCTAAAATTCAAAATGAAATAGCTAAATGCTGCATTGTATGAACATCCTAAAACAATTCCATATGTTAGCCTAGTATTTTTTTCTTTAACCTATTGAGATGGAAAACATGTTTTTTTTATTAACAGAATGTTAATGAATGACAGAATGTTAAAATTAGGTGAAACAAAATGTATCTTTTTACACTTTTCAAAAGGAACCCAATTGGTGGAACGACCCCTAAACATTCGAACCATTCTAAACATTCTAAATGATCTAAAAATCCATTTAAAAACCAAAACACTTTGGAGAGGTCTGAATTGTCAGCCAAATATTGAGGAGAGTTGGTGCTTTTGTTTTTGTCAGATGGGTTAAGAGATTATTGATTATTTTCAGTGCGTTCTGAGTTTGGAGAATTACCTGTCAAGTGCATGTGTATACTTAAGAGCAGCAGTTTAACATCAGGACGACCCCACACAACTCCTGTAATATCTCACAATATCTCCAGTTTATCTCTGCTCCATGATCACAGGCATGTTATCATTCCAGAAGAGGATCATTTTAACTTTGAGCATTTTAGTTTTCTCTGTCACATAGAGTAAATTACAATTCCCCTCTCTAATTAATGTTAATGGAAGCTATGAAGAGTCAGGCTGAGTGTCAGGAAGAGCCAGGAGGTGTCCGGACTGTGACAAAGTGATGTTAACAGCCTGCCAGCTTCACTAAACACTCCTGTTGTTATATATCTGTCCTGTATCTTCTATTGTTATCAGACACCTCTCCTATAACTCCTGTTGTTATATACACTATCGTTCAAAAGTTTGGGGTCACTTAGAAATGTCCTTGTTTTTGAGAGAAAATCACATTTTTGTCCATTAAAATAACATCAAATTGATCAGAAATACAGTGTAAACATTGTTAATGTTGTAAATGACTATTGTAGATGGAAACGGATGGTTTTTAATGGAATATCTGCCTAGGCGTACAGAGGCCCATTATCAGCAACTGTCACTCCTGTGTTCCAATGGCACGTTGTGTTAACTAATCCAAGTTTATAATTTTAAAAGGCTAATTGATCATTTTGCAATTATGTTAGCACAGCTGAAAACTGTTGTGCTGATTAAAGAAGCAATAAAACTGGTCTTCTTTAGACTAGTTGAGTATCTGGAGCATCCGCATTTGTGGGTTCGATTATAGGCTCAAAATGGCTTGAAACAAAGAACTTTCTTCTGAAACTCATCAGTCTACTCTTGTTCTGACAAATGAAGGCTATTCCATGTGAGATATTGCCAAGAAACTGAAGATCTTGTACAACGCTGTGTGCTACTCCCTTCACAGACCAGCGCAAACTGGCTCTAACCAGAATAGAAAGAGGAGTGGGAGGCCCCGATGCACAACTGAGCAAGAAGACAAGTACATTAGAGTGTCTAGTTTTAGAAACAGACACCTCACAAGTCCTCAACTGGCATCTTCATCAAATGGTGCCCGCAAAACACCAGTCTCAATGTCAACAGTGAAGAGGCGACTCCGGGATGCTGGCCAAGTGGATTATCTACAGTGAGCTCCAAAAGTCACTTTAATTGTAAAGAAGAATAGAATATGTTTCTAAACACCTACATTAATGTGGATGATACCATGATTACGAATAATCCTGATAGAATCGTGATTAATGAGGAGTAAGAAAGTTACAGAAGTACAAATATCATACCCCCAAGACATGCTAACCTCTCACCATTACAATAACAGGAGATTAGCATTTTTTGTGGGTATTCTATTTATGCCTCTAACTTTCTCACTCATTACTGTCAAGTGTTTGTCAAATAAACTGGTCATCTCTGTATACCTGTCGCAAGACCCACTGGTTGATGCTTATTTATAAAACCCTCTTAGGCCTCACTCCCCCATATGTGAGATATCTACTGCAGCCCTCATCCTCCACATTCAACACCCGTTCTGCCAGTCACATTCTGTTAAAGGTTCCCAAAGCACACACATTCCCTGGGTCGCTCCTCTTTTCAGTTCGCTGCAGCTAGCGACTGGAACGAGCTGCGACAAATACTCAAACTGGACAGTTTTATCTCAATTTCTTCACTCAAAGACTCAATCATGGACACTCTTACTGACAGTTGTGGCTGCTCTGCGCGATGTATTGTTGTCTCTACCTTCTTGCCCTTTGTGCTGTTGTATGTGTCAAATAATGTTTGTAGCATGTTTTGTGCTGCTACCATGTTGTGCTGCAGCCATGTTGTGTTGCTACCATGTTGTTGTCATGCTGTGCTGCTACCATGTTGTTGTCATGTTGTGCTGCTACCATGCTGTGCTGCTACCATGTTGTGCTGCTACCATGCTGTGTTGACATGTGTTGCTGCCTTGCTATGTGATTGTCTTGGGTTTCTCTTTATGAAGTGTTGTGTTGTCTCTCTAGTCGTGATGTGTGTTTTATTCTGTATTTTATTTATGTTTAATCCCAGCCGTCACCAGCCTTTTGCCCTTTAGTAGTCCGTCATTGTAAATAAGAAATAGTTCTAAAAATAGATACAAATAAATAAACAAAGTGTTTAGAAACATATTCTATTCTTATTTAAAATAAAATGGACTTTAAAACTTCATTATTTACCGTTAATTTCTATTGGCCACAACATAATATGAAACACAACCAAAGCAAACAGCAAATATGTAGATGATGTACCAAATACTTAACATTTTACTACTTTTATACATAAAGTGAATTTGTCCCAATACTTTTGGTCACCTAAATTGGGGGGTGGGACTATGTACAAAAAGTGCTGTAATTTCTAAAAGATTCAACCAATATGGATGACAATAAACTCAAATTAAAGCTGATAGTCTGTAGTGTAACATCATAGTCATTGTATCATTTCAAATCCAAAGTCCTGGAGCACAGAGCCAAAACATCATCATTGTCCCAGCACTTTTGGAGCTCACTGTATCTGTCCTGTACCTTCTGTTGTTATCAGCCACCTGTCCAGGATTGTTACAATGGTATAATTTACCCAAACAGTCAGCATGTTGTTTTAAAGTAAGAAATAGGAACAAAAAAATAATAGCAAATGTTTGTTTGGACTTGAAATTCTCCTAAGAGAATCAAAAAACTTGTTTTTTTTTAAATGCCTTCGAGATTATAGAATATTTAGATATTTAACAAGGCTAGGAAGTGATTTGATGTTAGCATTGTTGTATAGGTCTGCAGGGTGTCATGTGGTAGTGAGAGCCTCTGGTCTACCCTAATACTCCACATCTGGAATGTTCTAATTGGCTGGGATTTACTGAGAACACATGGAGGTGATGAGGAGGAGGAACAGAGGGGTCGTCATGTGGTCAACCAGGTTTGGTCATCATAACAGAACCTGGGTTGGTCATCATAACAGAACCACGGTTGGTCATCATAACAGAACCTGGGTTGGTCATAACAGAACCAGGGTTGGTCATCATAACAGAACCAGGGTTGGTCACCATAACAGAACCAGGGTTGGTCATCATAACAGAACCAGGTTTGGTCATCATAACAGAACCTGGGTTGGTCATCATTACAGAAACTGTGTTGGTCATCATAACAGAACCTGGGTTGGTCATCATAACAGAACCAGGGTTGGTCATCATAACAGAACCTGGGTTGGTCATCATAACAGAAACATGGTTGGTCATCATAACAGAACCAGGGTTGGTCATCATAACATAACCTGGGTTGGTCATAACAGAACCAGGGTTGGCCATCATAACAAAACCAGGGTTGGCCACCATATCTGAACCTGGGTTGGTCATCATAACAGAACCAGGGTTGGTCATCATAACAGAATGGTTTAACCAGGGTCGGTCATCATAACAGAACCTGGGTTGGTCATCATAACAGAACGGTAAACCAGGGTTGGTCATCATAACAGAACGGTCAACCAGGGATGATCATCATAACAGAACCAGGGTTGGTCATCAAAACAGAACAGTTTAACCAGGGTTGGTCATCATAACAGAATGGTTTAACCAGGGGTGGTCATCATAACAGAATGGTTTAACCAGGGTTGGTCATCATAACAGAACGGTTTAACCAGTGTTGATCATCATAACAGAACCAGGGTTGGTCATCATAACAGAACCAGGGTTGGTCATCATAACAGAACGGTTTAACCAGTGTTTATCATCATAACAGAACCAGGGTTGGTCATCATAACAGAACGGTTTAACCAGGGTTGGTCATCATAACAGAACGTTTTAACCAGTGTTTATCATCATAACAGAACCAGGGTTGGTCATCATAACAGAACGGCTTAACCAGTATTTATCATCAAAACAGAACCAGGGTTGGTCATCATAACAGAATGGTCAACCAGGGTTGAAAAAGG
The DNA here is from genome assembly GCF_018296145.1 of Oncorhynchus tshawytscha. Taxonomy (NCBI): domain Eukaryota; kingdom Metazoa; phylum Chordata; class Actinopteri; order Salmoniformes; family Salmonidae; genus Oncorhynchus; species Oncorhynchus tshawytscha. The sequence goes on from NC_056431.1 coordinate 81,139,528, forward strand.
GTTTTAAAAAAGGAAGGGGATACCTGGTCAGTTGTTCAACTGAATTCATTCAACTGAAATGTGTCTTCCACATTTAACCCCTCTGAGTGGTGCGGGGGGTTGCCTTACAATCAACATCCACGTCAACGGCGCCTGGGGAACAGTGGGTTAACTGCCTTGCTCAGGGGAACAGTGGGTTAACTGCCTTGTTCAGGGGAACAGTGGGTTAATTGCCTTGTTCAGGGGAACAGTGGGTTAACTGCCACGCTCAGGGGAACAGTGGGTTAACTGCCTTGTTCAGGGGAACAGTGGGTTAACTGCCTTGCTCAGGGGAACAGTGGGTTAACTGCCTCACTCAGGGGAACAGTGGGTTTACTGCCTTGCTCAAGGGAACAGTGAGTTAACTGCCTTGTTCAGGGCAACAGTGGGTTAACTGCCTTGCTCAGGCGAACAGTGCATTAACTGCCTTGTTTAGGGGAACAGTGAGTCAACTGCCTTGCTCAGGGGAACAGTGGGTTAACTGCCTTGAACAGTGGGTGAACTGCCTTGCTCAGGGGCAGAACACCTGATTTTTACCTTGTCAGCTTGGGTTGGTGATATTGTAACCAGGGTTGGTGATATTGTAACCAGGGTTGGTGATATTGTGACCAGGGCTGGTGATATTGTAACCAGGGTTGGTGATATTGGTAATATTGTGACCAGGGCTGGTAATATTGTAACCAGGGTTGGTGATATTGTAACCGGGGCTGGTGATATTGTAACCAGGGTTGGTAATATTGTGACCAGGGTTGGTGATATTGTAACCAGGGTTGGTGATATTGTAACTAGGGTTGGTAATATTGTGACCTGGACGGGTGAAATTGTAACCAGGGTTGGTGATATTGTCAAGAGGGTTGGTGATATTGTAACCAGGGTTGGTGATATTGTGACCTCGGCTGGTGATATTGTAACCAGGGTTGGTGATATTGTCAAGAGGGTTGGTGATATTGTCAAGAGGGTTGGTGATATTGTAACCAGGGTTGGTGATATTGTAACAGGGTTGGTGATATTGTAACCAGGGTTGGTAATATTGTGACCTGGACGGGTGAAATTGTAACCAGGGTTGGTGATATTGTCAAGAGGGTTGGTGATATTGTAACCAGGGTTGGTGATATTGTAACTAGGGTTGGTAATATTGTAACTAGGGTTGGTAATATTGTGACCTGGACGGGTGAAATTGTAACCAGGGTTGGTGATATTGTGAAGAGGGTTGGTGATATTGTGACCAGGGCTGGTGATATTGTGGCCAGGGCTGGTGATATTGTGATCATACTAACTCTAAGGGAGATCCAGCTTACAGACTTGATCAGCCAGTGGAGCAGTAGGTAGTGTCATTATGGTAGTTGTAGTCCGGCAGACCTTCAGCCAGTGGAGGAGTAGGGAGTGTCATTATGGTAGTTGTAGTCCGGCCGGCATACCTTCAGCCAGTGGAGGAGTAGGGAGTGTCACTATGGTAGTTGTAGTCCAGGCAGACCCTCAGCCAGTGGAGGAGTAGGGAGTGTCATTATGGTAGTTGTAGTCCGGGCAGACCTTCAGCCAGTGGAGGAGTAGGGAGTGTCATTATGGTAGTTGTAGTCCGGCAGACCTTCAGCCAGTGGAGCAGTAGGGAGTGTCATTATGGTAGTTGTAGTCCGGGCAGACCTTCAGCCAGTGGAGGAGTAGGGAGTGTCATTATGGTAGTTGTAGTCCGGCATACCTTCAGCCAGTGGAGGAGTAGGGAGTGTCACTATGGTAGTTGTAGTCCGGCAGATCTTCAGCCAGTGGAGGAGTAGGGAGTGTCATTATGGTAGTTGTAGTCCGGCAGACCTTCAGCCAGTGGAGGAGTAGGGAGTGTCATTATGGTAGTTGTAGTCCGGGCAGACCTTCAGCCAGTGGAGGAGTAGGGAGTGTCATTATGGTAGTTGTAGTCCGGCAGACCTTCAGCCAGTGGAGCAGTAGGGAGTGTCATTATGGTAGTTGTAGTCCGGCAGACCTTCAGCCAGTGGAGGAGTAGGGAGTGTCATTATGGTAGTTGTAGTCCGGCAGGCCTTCAGCCAGTGGAGGAGTAGGGAGTGTCATTATGGTAGTTGTAGTCCGGCCGGCATACCTTCAGCCAGTGGAGGAGTAGGGAGTGTCACTATGGTAGATGTAGTCCAGGCAGACCCTCAGCCAGTGGAGGAGTAGGGAGTGTCATTATGGTAGTTGTAGTCCGGGCAGACCTTCAGCCAGTGGAGGAGTAGGGAGTGTCATTATGGTAGTTGTAGTCCGGCAGACCTTCAGCCAGTGGAGCAGTAGGGAGTGTCACTATGTTAGTTGTAGTCCGGCAGACCTTCAGCCAGTGGAGGAGTAGGGAGTGTCATTATGGTAGTTGTAGTCCGCATACCTTCTGCCAGGCCTTCAGCCAGTGGAGGAGTAGGGAGTGTCATTATGGTAGTTGTAGTCCGGGCAGACCTTCAGCCAGTGGAGGAGTAGGGAGTGTCATTATGGTAGTTGTAGTCCGGCAGACCTTCAGCCAGTGGAGCAGTAGGGAGTGTCATTATGGTAGTTGTAGTCCGGCAGACCTTCAGCCAGTGGAGGAGTAGGGAGTGTCATTATGGTAGTTGTAGTCCGGCAGGCCTTCAGCCAGTGGAGGAGTAGGGAGTGTCATTATGGTAGTTGTAGTCCGGCAGACCTTCAGCCAGTGGAGGTGTAGGGAGTGTCATTATGGTAGTTGTAGTCCGGCAGACCTTCAGCCAGTGGAAGAGTAGGGAGTGTCACTATGGTAGTTGTAGTCCGGGCAGACCTTCTGCACCAGTTTGTAGTCCACGCTGTAGAAGGCGATGTAGATGCAGATGACTTTAAAGGGCTTGGAGCAGAGCCAGGAGACGTGGCTCTGCGTCTGTTCCTGGTAACACACCTTGGAGGAGTCGAAGCTGCACAGAGCCGTCTTCTTGTTGCGGTCCGTCTTCTCATACTCGATACGACAGTTGAAAGCTTTAGAGTCTTTTGTCTCCAGTGTGGACTGCTGAGCCATCTCAAACTCCACCACTTTAGATGGCGGCACCAGACTCACCGACACGTTCCCCAGGCCGGTGGAGTTATGGCGGAAGTAGACACTGAAAGTTCCGTTACCGTGGTCTACGATCTTCCCGGTGATCAGCAGGTTAAGCTTGACGGTCTTAATGTTGGAGTGGAAGTCTCCCCAGCCAAACATCTTCTTGAACTTGCCTGTCTTGACGATGGGTCGTCGCTTGGCTCTGACCTGGCTGGCCTGAACATCTGTCTGGTTGGATAACCAATCCCAGAAGTCCTCCATGTTCTCTAGGTATGTCATGTCCCTGATGGGGTTGTGTTTAAGGCTGGGGGGCCCGACAGCTCCAGGAACCCCCCTAGCGAACAGCCTCAGGGGGTTGAGGACTCTGGGACTGGCACCGGCTCCACTGGGGGAGAACTTCTCCTCATGGTCCCCCTCCTCCCACTCTATCAGCTCTGTCTCTGGGAACTGCAGCTGGACCTTCCTGCACCACACCTACAGAGGAAACACAGAGAGATACAGGAAGTTAAAGGACATGAACTACACAATGTACTATATACCACAACTGTAATATTCAAACAGCAGAGCGACTGGATGCATACAATAATATAAAACACATTAAAGCCATATTCTGTAATTTATTCACTTTCTAAAAAATAGCGACGCTATCTACATAAACCGAAAGGTTATAATTATGTGGATGTTTGTCTATTGTTCCACTACTATTCCACTTTATGACCTACTATATCACCACAATATCCACTATAATATGTCCTCCTATACATGAATGGATTTGAAGTGTTCAGCTGTAATTATTTGTCCTAATCTAGACATAACACTCTACTCAGCAGTGATCTTCTCTACCTCACAGCCTCTGCTTCAGGAGTGGTTCCTGGTCCAGTCTAGATACAGTCCAATCATAATACATGGTAATAAGCTGTTAGGTGTTAGCAGTAATTAGCTAGCAGGTACTGGAGGCCTGGACTCACTGGCTGGTTGCACCAGATGTGAAGCTTTAAAAAAGGCTGTTTCACATCTAACACAAGCTCTACTGTATTTCCACCTCATTATAACTTCAGCTGTAAGCTTAATTGAAGCATATGTGTTCACAGCGAACAAACTAGACACGTTGTCTACGACCATTACACAGTGTTAGAACGTTGTCTGGTTATCTTTCAGAAAATAAATGTGTACAATGATATTGTACAGCATTTAATATAGTATACAGCAGCAGGAGAATGTTTATTGTTTTGTCTCTTTTTATTGAACATACTGTACTCTGACTTGAGAGGTAACTAAATATATTCCTCATGTTCAGTGAGATGCTCAGGTGAAGATTGGACAAGATTAGCATCATGGAAATGAGAGAAACATCTAAGGCTGATGAACAACTGGGGAAATTGCTGTGACAACAAGGAGGATAGCAAATACAGAGAGAAATGTGAACTCCCTCTCCTCTCTCTCTCCCTTCTTTCTCTCCCTCTCTCTCTCCCTTCTTTCTCTCCCTCTCTCTCTCCCTCCCCCTTCTTTCTCTCCCTCTCTTTCTCCCCCTTCTTTCTATCCCTCCTTCTCCCTCTCTCTCCTCTCCTCTCTCTCTCTCCTCTCTCTGCCTCTTTCTCCTCTCCATTCTTTCTCCCTCTCCATTCTCTCTCCCTCTCCTCTCTTTCTCTCCCCCTCTCTCTCTCTCTTCCTCCTCTCTCTCTCTCTTTCTCCCTCTCCATTCTCTCTCCCTCTCTTTCTCCCCCTTCTCTCTCTCCCTCTCCTCTCTTTCTCCCCCTTCTCTCTCTCTCCCTTCTCTTGGCGCTGTATGAGACACAACATGCTGCTGTATAATGTGTTGGTGAAGCTGCAAAGCCCTGAACAGTCACGTGGAAAGAAGAGGCAATCATTTAGACTTCAAAACTGAGAAAGAAAAAAAACCTGCCAGGCAAGGTCTGATGAAGGAGAAACACAAAAGCTTCTTAATTAAGATTGGTTAATCGGAGCTGCTATGCTGATTGGTTAAGCGGAGGAAGCCGCTATGCTCCAGGCATTCCAGGGCGACGTGGCTTAAAACAGACACTATTATCGTAATAAGCCCCGATTTATGAAGTTGAAAACACAAGACCTCATTCCAAGTGTTCAAAGCTCAGAGATTAACTGCCAGGGTTGGGATGTGCCTGTGGAAGAGACCATGAAAACACAAGACCTCATTCCAAGTGTTCAAAGCTCGGAGATGAACTGCCAGGGTTGGGATGTGACTGTGGAAGAGACCATGGAAATGTGACTGACTTTCTTCTCACTGTTCTCTTTATATGTTCCTATAAATATCTAATGTCACATAACCTATATCACACAACCTGTACCACGCCATCTTATCACACAGCCTATACCACACAACCTGTACCACGCCATCTTATCACACAACCTATACCACACAAACTGTACCACGCCATCTTATCACACAACCTATACCACACAACCTGTACCACGCCATCTTATCACACAACCTATACCACACAACCTGTACCACGCCATCTTATCACACAACCTATACCACACAACCTGTACCACGCCATCTTATCACACAACCTATACCACACAACCTGTACCACGCCATCTTATCACACAACCTATACCACACAACCTGTACCACGCCATCTTATCACACAACCTATATCACACAACCTATACGACACAATCTTATCACAAAACCTATACCACACAACCTGTACCACGCCATCTTATCACACAACCTATACCACACAACCTTATCACACAATCTATACCACACAACCTGTACCACACAATATTATCACACAACCTACACCATGCCATCTTATCACACAACCTATACCACACAACCTGTACCACACAATCTTATCACACAACCTATATCACATAACCTGTACCACTCCATCTTATCACACAACCTATACCACACAACCTGTACCACGCCATCTTATCACACAACCTATACCATGCCATCTTATCACACAACCTGTACCAAGGCATCTTATCACACAACATACACCACACAACCTGTACCACACCATCTTATCACACAACCTATACCACACAACCTGTACCACACCATCTTATCACACAACCTATATCACACAACCTGGACCACACCATCTTATCACACAACCTATACCACGCCATCTTATCACTCAACCTATTCCACACAACCTGTACCACGCAATCTTATCACACAACCTATATCACACAACCTGTACCACGCCATCTTATCACACAACCAATACCAAACAACTTGTACCACGCCATCTTATCACAAAACCTATACCACGCCATGTTATCACACAACCTGTACCACGCCATCTTATCCCACAACCTATACCACGACATCTTACCACACAACCTATACCACACAAACTATACCCCACAACCTGTACCATGCCATCTTATCACAAAAAATGTATCACACAACCTGCACCACGCCATCATATCACACAACCTATAGCACACATCCTGTACCACACCATCTTATCACACAACCTATACCATGCCATCTTATAACACAACCTATACCACACAACCTGTACCACGCCATCTTATCACACAACCTATACCAAGGCATCTTATCACACAACCTGTACCATGCCATGTTATCAAACAACCTATACCACACAATCTGTACCACACAATCTTATCACACAACCTATACCCCACAACCTGTACCACGCCATGTTATCACACAAAATGTATCACACAACCTGTACCACGCCATCTTATCACACAACCTGTACCATGCCACCTTATCACACAACCTACACCATGCCATCTTATCACACAACCTATACCACACAACCTGTACCACACAATCTTATCACACAACTTATATCACACAACCTGTACCACGCCATCTTATCACACAACCTATACCATGCCATCTTATCACACAACCTGTACCAAGGCATCTTATCACAACACCTGTACCATGCCATGTTATCACACAACCTAAACAACACAATCTGTACCACACAATCTTATCACACAACCTATACCCCGCAACCTGTGCCACGCCATCTTATCACACAAAATGTATCACACAACCTGTACCACGCCATCTTATCACACAACCTATAGCACACATCCTGTACCACACCATCTTATCACACAACCTAAACCACGCCATCTTATAACACAACCTATACCAGACAACCTGTACCACGCCATCTTATCACACAACCTATACCATGCCATCTTATCACACAACCTGTACCAAGACATCTTATCACACAACCTGTACCATGCCATGTTATCACACAACCTATACCGCACAATCTGTACCACACAATCTTATCACACAACCTATACCCCACAACCTGTACCACGCCATGTTATCACACAAAATGTATCACACAACCTGTACCACGCCATCTTATCACACAACCTATATCACACAACCTGTACCACGCCACCTTATCACACAACCTACACCATGCCATCTTATCAAACAACCTATACCACACAACCTGTACCACACAATCTTATCACACAACTTATATCACACAACCTGTACCACGCCATCTGATCACACAACCTATACCATGCCATCTTATCACACAACCTGTACCACGCCATCTTATCACACAACCTATATCACACAACCTGTACCACGCCATCTTATCACACAACCTATATCACACAACCTGTACCACGCCATCTTATCACACAACCTATATCACACAACCTGTACCACGCCATCTTATCACACAACCTATACCAAACAACTTGTACCACACCATCTTATCACACAACCTATACCACGCCATCTTACCACACAACCTATACCACACAACCTATACCCCACAACCTGTACCACGCCATCTTATCACAAAAAATGTATCACACAACCTAAACCACGCCATCTTATAACACAACCTATACCACACAACCTGTACCACGCCATCTTATCACACAACCTATACCATGCCATCTTATCACACAACCTGTACCAAGACATCTTATCACACAACCTGTACCATGCCATGTTATCACACAACCTATACCGCACAATCTGTACCACACAATCTTATCACACAACCTATACCCCACAACCTGTACCACGCCATGTTATCACACAAAATGTATCACACAACCTGTACCACGCCATCATATCACACAACCTATACCACACATCCTGTACCACACCATCTTATCACACAACCTGTACCACGCCATCTTATCACACAATCTATACCACACAACCTGTACAAAGCCACCTTATCACACAACCTATATCACACAACCTGGACCTTGCCATCTTATCACACAACCTGTACAAAGCCACCTTATCACACAACCTATATCACACAACCTGGACCACGCCATCTTATCACGCAACCTATACTATGCCATCTTATCACACAACCTGTACAAAGGCATCTTATCACACAACATATACCACACAACCTGTACCACACAATCTTATCACACAACTTATATCACACAACCTGTACCACGCCATCTGATCACACAACCTATACCATGCCATCTTATCACACAACCTGTACAAAGGCATCTTATAACACAACATATACCACACAACCTATACCATGCTATCTTATCACTCAACCTATTCCACACAACCTGTACCACGCCATCTTATCACACAACCTATACCAAACAACCTGTACCACGCCATGTTATCACACAACCTATACCACGCCATGTTATCACACAACCTGTACCACGCCATCTTATCCCACAACCTATACCACGCCATCTTACCACACAACCTATATCACACAACCTATACCCCACAACCTGTACCACGCCATCTTATCACACAACCTGTACCACACCATCTTATCACACAACCTATAGCACACATCCTGTACCACACCATCTTATCACACAACCTATACCATGCCATCTTATAACACAACCTATACCACACAACCTGTACCACGCCATCTTATCACACAACCTATACCATGCCATCTTATCACACAACCTATACCAAGGCATCTTATCACACAACCTGTACCATGCCATGTTATCAAACAACCTATACCACACAATCTGTACCACACAATCTTATCACACAACCTATACCCCACAACCTGTACCACGCCATGTTATCACACAAAATGTATCACACAACCTGTACCACGCCATCATATCACACAACCTATACCACACATCCTGTACCACACCATCTTATCACACAACCTGTACAACGCCATCTTATCACACAACCTACACCACACAACCTGTACCACGCCATCTTATCACACAACCTATATCACACAACCTGTACCACGCCACCTTATCACACAACCTACACCATGCCATCTTATCACACAACCTATACCACACAACCTGTACCACGCCATCTGATCACAACCTATACCATGCCCCATCTTATCACACAACCTGTACAAAGGCATCTTATCACACAACATATACCACACAACCTGTACCACACAATCTTATCACTCAACCTATTCCACACAACCTGTACCACGCCATCTTATCACACAACCTATACCAAACAACCTGTACCACGCCATGTTATCACACAACCTATACCATGCCATGTTATCACACAACCTGTACCACGCCATCTTATCCCACAACCTATACCACGCCATCTTACCACACAACCTATATCACACAACCTATACCCCACAACCTGTACCACGCCATCTTATCACACAACCTGTACCACACCATCTTATCACACAACCTACACCACTCCATCTTATAACACAACCTATACCACACAACCTATACCACACAACCTGTACCACGCCATCTTATCACACAACCTATATCACAACCTGTAACACTCCACCTTATCACACAACCTACACCATGCCATCTTATCACACAACCTATATCACACAACCTGTACCACGCCACCTCATCACACAACCTATATCACACAACCTGGACCACGCCATCTTATCACACAACCTATACTATGCCATCTTATCACACAACATGTACAACGCTATCTTATCACAGAACCTATATCACACAACCTGGACCACGCCATCTTATCACACAACCTATATCACACAACCTGTACCACACAATCTTATCACAGAACGTATATCACACAACCTGAACCACGCCATCTTATCACACAACCTATACCACAAAACCTGTACCACGCGATCTTATCACACAACCTATATCACACAACCTGTACCACACCATCTTATCACACAACCTATACCACACAACCTGTACCACACCATCTTATAACACAACCTATACCACGCCATCTTATCACACAACCTATACAACACAACCTGTACCACGCCATCTTATCACGTAACCTATATCACAAGACATATCCCACGCCATCTTATCACACAACGTATATCACACAACCTGTACCACACTATCTTATCACACAACCTATATCACACAACCTGTACCACGCCATCTTATCACACAACCTATACCACAAAACCTGTACAACGCGATCTTATCACACAACCTATATCACACAACCTGTACCACGCCATCTTATCACACAACCTATACCACAAAACCTGTACAACGCGATCTTATCACACAACCTACACCACACAACCTGTACCACACAATCTTATCACACAACTTATATCACACAACCTGTACCACGCCATCTTATCACACAACCTATACCAAGGCATCTTATCACACAACCTACACCATGCCATCTTATCACACAACCTATACCACACAACCTGTACCACACAATCTTACCACACAACATATACCACACAACCTGTACCAGGCCATCTTATCACACAACCTATACCACACAACCTGTACCACGCCATCTTATCACACAACCTATATCACACAACCTATACCACGCCATCTTATCACACAACCTATACCACGCCATCATATCACACAACTTATACCACACTATCTATACCACGCGATCTTATGACACAACCTATACCACGCCAACTTATCACAGAGCCTATACCACACAACCTGTACCACGTAATCTTATCACACAACCTATACCACACAACCTGTACCACACCACCATCTTATCACACAACCTATACCACACAACCTGTACCACACCATCTTATAACACAACCTATACCATGCCATCTTATCACACAACCTATACCACACAACCTGTACCACGCCATCTTATCACACAACCTATACCACACAACCTGTACCACGCCATCTTATCACACAACCTATACCACACAACCTGTACCACGCCATCTTATCACACAACCTATACCACACAACCTATGCCACGCCATCTTATCACACAATCTATACCACACAACCTATGCCACACAACCTATACCACGCCATCTTATGACACAACCTTTACCACGCCATCTTATCACACAACTTATACCACATTATCTATACAACACCATCTTATCACACAACCTATACCACGCCAACTTATCACACAGCCTATACCACACAACCTGTACCACGCCAACTTATCACACAACCTATACCACACAACCTATATCACGCCATCTTATCACACAACCTATAAAACACAACCTATACCCCACAACCTGTACCACGCCATCTTATCACACAACCTATACCACACCTCCTGTACCACACCATCTTATCACACAACCTGTACCATATCTTATCACACAACCTGTCACAGAACCTGTACCACGCCACCTTATCACACAACCTATACCACACAACCTGTACCACGCCATCTTATCACACAACCTATGCCATGCCATCTTATCACACAACCTGTACCATGGCATCTTATAACACAACCTATACCACACAACCTGTACCACGCCATCTTATCACACAACCTACACCACACAACCTGTACCACACAATCTTATCACACAACTTATATCACACAACCTGTACCACACCATCTTATCACTCAACCTATACCACACAACCTATACCCCACAACCTGTACCATGCCATCTTATAACAAAAATGTATCACACAACCTGCACCACGCCATCTTATCACACAACCTATAGCACACATCCTGTACCACACCATCTTATCCCACAACCTATACCACACCATCTTTTTACACAACCTATACCACACAACCTGTACCACACAATCTTATCACACAACTTATATCACACAACCTGTACCACGCCATCTTATCATACAACCTATACCATGCCATCTTATCACACAACCTGTACCACGCCATCTTATCACACAATCTATACCACACAACCTGTACAAAGCCACCTTATCACACAACCTATACCACACAACCTATACCACGCCACCTTTTCACACAACAAACACCATGCCATCTTATCACACAACTTATATCACACAACCTATACCATGCCATCTTATCACACAACCTGTACCATGGCATCTTATAACACAACCTATACCACACAACCTGTACCACGCAATCTTATCACACAACCTACACCACACAACCTGTACCACGCCATCTTATCACAAAAAATGTATCACACAACCTGCACCACACCATGTTATCACACAATCTATACCACGCCATCTTATCACTCAACCTATACCACACAACCTATACCCCACAACCTATACCACGCCATCTTATCACAAAAAATGTATCACACAACCTGCACCACACCATGTTATCACACAACCTATAGCACACATCCTGTACCACACCATCTTCTCCTACAACCTATACCACGCCATCTTTTACACAACCTGTACCACGCCATCTTTTCACACAACCTATACCATGCCATCTTATCACACAACCAGCAAGGCATCTTATCACACAACTTGTACCATGCCATGTTATCACACAACCTATACCACACAATCTGTACCACACAATCTTATCACACAACCTATACCCCACAACCTGTACCACGCCATCTTATCACTCAACCTATTCCACACAACCTGTACCACGCCATCTTATCATACAACCTATGTCACACAACCTGTACCACGCCATCTTCTCACACAACCTATACCAAACAACCTGTACCACGCCATCTTATCACACAACCTGTACCACACCATCTTATCACACAACCTATATCACGCCATCTTATCACACAACCTATAAAACACAACCTATACCACACAACATGTACCAGACAATCTTATCACACAACCTATACCCCACAACCTGTACCACACCATCTTATCACACAAAATGTATCACACAACCTGTACCACGCCATCTTATCACACAACCTATACCACACATCCTGTACCACACCATCTTATCACACAACCTGTACCACGCAATCTTATCACACAACCTATATCACACAACCTGTACCACGCCACCTTATCACACAACCTATACCACACAACCTGTACCACACAATCTTATCACACAACCTATCACACAACCTGTACAACGCCATCTTATCACACATCCTATACCACAAAACCTGTACCATGCGATCTTATCAAACAACCTATATCACACAACCTGAACCACGCCATCTTATCACACAACCTATACCACAAAACCTGTACCACACCATCTTATCACACAACCTATACCACACAACCTGTACAACGCCATCTTATCACACAACCTGTACCACGCAATCTTATCACACAACCTATATCACACAACCTGTACCACACCATCTTATCACACAGCCTATACAGCACAACCTGTACCACACCATCTTATAACACAACCTATACCATGCCATCTTATCACACAACCTATACCAAGACATCTTATCACACAACCTGTACCACGCCATCTTATCACACAACCTATACCACACAACCTGTACCACACCATCTTATAACACAACCTATACCACGCAATCTTATCACACAACCTATACCACACAACCTATACTGCACCACCTGTACAACAACATCTTATTACACAATCTATACCACACAACCTATGCCACACAACCTATACCACGCCATCTTATCACACAACCTAGACCATGCCATCTTATCACACAACTTATACCACACTATCTATACCACACCGTCTTATCACACAATCTATACCACACAACCTGTACCACATCATCTCATCACACAACCTATATCACACAACCTGTACCATGCCATCTTATCACACAACCTATAACACACAACCTGTACCATGCCATCTTATCACACAACCTACACCACCACAACCTGTACCACGTCATCTTATCACACAACCTGTACCACGCAATCTTATCACACAACCTATATCACACAACATGTACCACCCCATCTTATCACACAACCTATACCACACAACCTGTACCACGCAATCTTATCACACAACCTATATCACACAACCTGTACCACACCATCTTATCACACAACCTGTACCACACCATCGTATAACACAACCTATATCACACAAACTGTACCACACAACCTATACCACACAACCTATACAACACAACCTGTACCACACAATCTTATCACACAACCTATATCAAACAATCTTTACCACATCATCTTATCTCACAACCAATACCACACCATCTTATCACACAACCTGTACCACATCATCTTATCACACAACCTATACCACACAACCTATACCACATCATCTTATCACACAACCTATACCACACAACCTGTACCACGCAATCTTATCACACAACCAATACCACACAACCTGCACAACGCCATCTTATCACACAACCTATACCACAAAACCTGTACCATGCCATCTTATCATACAACTTGTACCACGCTATCTTATCACAGAACCTATATCACACAACCTATACCCCACAACCTGTACCACGCCATCTTATCACACAACCTATACCACACCTCCTGTACCACACCATCTTATCACACAACCTGTACCACACATCTTATCACACAACCTGTCACAGAACCTGTACCACGCCACCTTATCACACAACCTATTCCACACAACCTGTACCACACAATCTTATCACACAACTTATATCACACAACCTGTACTAAGGCACCTTATCACACAACCTATATCACACAACCTGGACCACGCCATTTTATCACACAACCTATGTCACACAACCTATACCACGCCATCTTATCACACAACCTGTACAACACAACCTGTACAACGCCATCTTATCACACAACTTATACCACACTATCTATACCACACCATCTTATCACACAACCTCTACCATGCCATCTTATCACACAACCTATACTACACAACCTGTACCATGCCATCTTATCATACAACTTGTACCACGCTATCTTATCACAGAACCTATATCACACAACCTGGACCACGCCATCTTATCACACAACCTATATCACACAACCTGTACCACACAATCTTATCACACAACGTATATCACACACCCTGTACAACGCCATCTTATCACACAACCTATACCACAAAACCTGTACCACGCGATCTTATCACACAACCTATATCACACAACCTGAACCACGCCATCTTATCACACAACCTATACCACAAAACCTGTACCACGCGATCTTATCACACAACCTATATCACACAACCTGTACCACACCATCTTATCACACAACCTATACCACACAACCTGTACCACACCATCTTATAACACAACCTATACCACGCCATCTTATCACACAACCTATACAACACAACCTATACCACACAACCTGTACCACGCCATCTTTTCACGTAACCTATATCACAAGACATATCCCACGCCATCTTATCACACAACGTATATCACACAACCTGTACCACACATCTTATCACACAACCTATATCACACAACCTGTACCACGCCATCTTATCACACAACCTATACCACAAAACCTGTACCACGCGATCTTATCACACAACCTATATCACACAACCTGTACCACACCATCTTATCACACAACCTATACCACACAACCTGTACCACGCAATCTTATCACACAACCTACACCACACAACCTGTACCACGCCATCTTATCACAAAAAATGTATCACACAACCTGCACCACACCATGTTATCACACAACCTATACCACACAACCTGTACCACGCCATCTTTTCACACAACCTATACCATGCCATCTTATCACACAACCTGTAGCAAGGCATCTTATCACACAACCTGTACCATGCCATGTTATCACACAACCTATACCACACAATCTGTACCACACAATCTTATCACACAACCTATACCCCACAACCTGTACCACGCCATGTTATCACACAAAATGTATCACACAACCTGTACCACGCCATCATATCACACAACCTATACCACACATCCTGTACCACACCATCTTATCACACAACCTGTACCACGCCATCTTATCACACAACCTACACCACACAACCTGTACCACGCCATCTTATCACACAACCTATATCACACAACCTGTACCACGCCACCTTATCACACAACCTACACCATGCCATCTTATCACACAACCTATACCACACAACCTGTACCACGCCATCTGATCACACAACCTATACCATGCCCCATCTTATCACACAACCTGTACAAAGGCATCTTATCACACAACATATACCACACAACCTGTACCACACAATCTTATCACTCAACCTATTCCACACAACCTGTACAACGCCATCTTATCACACAACCTATACAAAACAACCTGTACCACGCCATGTTATCACACAACCTGTACCACGCCATCTTATCCCACAACCTATACCACGCCATCTTACCACACAACCTATATCACACAACCTATACCCCACAACCTGTACCACGCCATCTTATCACACAACCTGTACCACACCATCTTATCACACAACCTATAGCACACATCCTGTACCACACCATCTTATCACACAACCTATACCACTCCATCTTATAACACAACCTATACCACACAACCTGTACCACGCCATCTTATCACACAACCTACACCACACAACCTGTACCATGCCGTCTTATCACACAACCTATATCACACAACCTGTACCACGCCACCTTATCACACAACCTACACCATGCCATCTTATCACACAACCTATACCACACAACCTGTACCACGCCATCTTATCACACAACCTATACTATGCCATCTTATCACACAACCTGTACCACGGCATCTTATCACACAACCTATACCACACAACCTGTACAAAGCCACCTTATCACACAACCTATATCACACAACCTGGACCACGCCATCTTATCACGCAACCTATACTATGCCATCTTATCACACAACATGTACAACGGCATCTTATCACACAACCTGTACCACGCCATCTTTTCACACAACCTATACCACACAACCTATACCACACCATCTTATCACACAACCTATACCATACAACCTGTACCACGCCATCTTATCACACAACCTATACCACACAACCTGTACCACGACATCTTATCACACATCCTATACCACACAACCTGTACCACACCATCTTATCACACAACCTATACCACGCCACCTTTTCACACAACAAACACCATGCCATCTTATCACACAACCTATACCACACAACCTGTACCATGCCATCTTATCACACAACTTATATCACACAACCTATACCATGCCATCTTATCACCCAACCGGTACCATGGCATCTTATAACACAACCTATACCACACAACCTGTACCACGCCATCTTATCACACAACCTACACCACACAACCTGTACCACACAATCTTATCACACAACTTATATCACACAACCTGTACCACACCATCTTATCACACAACCTATACCACGCCATCTTATCACTCAACCTATACCACACAACCTATACCCCAAAACCTGTACCACGCCATCTTATCACAAAAAATGTATCACACAACCTGCACCACGCCATCTTATCACACAACCTATAGCACACATCCTGTACCACACCATCTTATCCCACAACCTATACCACACCATCTTTTTACACAACCTATACCACACAACCTGTACCACGCCATCTTATCACACAACCTATACTATGCCATCTTATCACACAACCTGTACCACGGCATCTTATCACACAACCTATACCACACAACCTGTACCACGCCACCTTATCACACAACCTATATCACACAACCTGTACCACGCCATCTTATTACACAACCTATACTATGCCATCTTATCACACAACATGTACAACGGCATCTTATCACACAACCTATACCACACAACCTGTACCACGCCATCTTTTCACACAATCTATACCACACAACCTGTACTAAGGCACCTTATCACACAACCTACATCACACAACCTGTACCACGCCATCTTATCACACAACCTATACCACAAAACCTGTACCACGCGATCTTATCACACAACCTATATCACACAACCTGTACCACACCATCTTATCACACAACCTATACCACGCCACCTTTTCACACAACAAACACCATGCCATCTTATCACAACCTATACCACACAACCTGTACCACACAATCTTATCACACAACCTACACCACACAACCTGTACCACGCCATCTTATCACACAACTATATCACACAACCTGGACCACACCATCTTATCACACAACCTATACCACGCCATCTTATCACTCAACCTATACCACACAACCTATACCCCACAACCTATACCACGCCATCTTATCACAAAAATATATCACACAACCTGCACCACACCATGTTATCACACAACCTATAGCACACATCCTGTACCACACCATCTTATCCTACAACCTATACCACGCCATCTTTTTACACAACCTATACCACACAACCTGTACCACGCCATCTTTTCACACAACCTATACCATGCCATCTTATCACACAACCTGTAGCAAGGCATCTTATCACACAACCTGTACCATGCCATGTTATCACACAACCTATACCACACAATCTGTACCACACAATCTTATCACACAACCTATACCCCACAACCTGTACCACGCCATCTTATCACACAACCTATACCACACAACCTGTACCACGCCATCTTATCATACAACCTATGTCACACAACCTGTACCACGCCATCTTCTCACACAACCTATACCAAACAACCTGTACCACGCCATCTTATCACACAACCTATACCACGCCATGTTATCACACAACCTATATCACGCCATCTTATCACACAACCTATAAAACACAACCTATACCACACAACCTGTACCAGACAATCTTATCACACAACCTATACCCCACAACCTGTACCACACCATCACACAACCTGTACCACGCCATCTTATCACACAACCTATACCACACATCCTGTACCACACCATCTTATCACACAACCTGTACCACGCAATCTTATCACACAACCTATATCACACAACCTGTACCACGCCACCTTATCACACAACCTATACCACACAACCTGTACCACACAATCTTATCACACAACGTATATCACACAACCTGTACAACGCCATCTTATCACACATCCTATACCACAAAACCTGTACCATGCGATCTTATCAAACAACCTATATCACACAAGCTGAACCACGCCATCTTATCACACAACCTATACCACAAAACCTGTACCACACCATCTTATCACACAACCTATACCATGCCATCTTATCACACAACCTATACCACACAACCTGTACCACGCCATCTTATCACACAACCTATATCACACAACCTGTACCACACCATCTTATCACACAGCCTATACAGCACAACCTGTACCACACCATCTTATAACACAACCTATACCATGCCATCTTATCACACAACCTATACCACACAACCTATACCACACAACCTGTACCACACCATCTTATCACACAACCTGTACCACGCCATCTTATCACACAACCTATACCACACAACCTATACTGCACCACCTGTACAACAACATCTTATTACACAATCTATACCACACAACCTATGCCACACAACCTATACCACGCCATCTTATCACACAACCTAGACCATGCCATCTTATCACACAACTTATACCACACTATCATACCACACCGTCTTATCACACAATCTATACCACACAACCTGTACCACATCATCTCATCACACAACCTATATCACACAACCTGTACCATGCCATCTTATCATACAACCTATAACACACAACCTGTACCATGCCATCTTATCACACAACCTACACCACCACAACCTGTACCACGTCATCTTATCACACAACCTGTACCACGCAATCTTATCACACAACCTATATCACACAACATGTACCACGCCATCTTATCACTCAACCTATACCACACCAATCTTATCACACAACCTGCACCACACCATCTTATCACACAACCTATACACCACAACCTATACCACACAACCTCTACCACGCCATCTTATCACACAACCTATACCACACAACCTGTACCACGCCATCTTATCACACAACCTATACCACGCCATCTTATCACACAACCTATACCACACAACCTATACCACACCACCTGTACTACGCCATCTTATCACACAACCTATATCACACAACCTGTACCACCCCATCTTATCACACAACCTATACCACACAACCTGTACCACGCAATCTTATCACACAACCTATATCACACAACCTGTACCACACCATCGTATAACACAACCTATATCACACAAACTGTACCACACAACCTATACCACACAACCTATACAACACAACCTGTACCACACAATCTTATCACACAACCTATATCAAACAATCTTTACCACATCATCTTATCTCACAACCAATACCACACCATCTTATCACACAACCTGTACCACATCATCTTATCACACAACCTATACCACACAACCTATACCACATCATCTTATCACACAACCTATACCACACAACCTGTACCACGCAATCTTATCACACAACCAATACCACACAACCTGCACAACGCCATCTTATCACACAACCTATACCACACAACCTGTACCACACCATCTTATCACACAACCTATAAAACACAACCTATACCCCACAACCTGTACCACGCCATCTTATCACACAACCTATACCACACCTCCTGTACCACACCATCTTATCACACAACCTGTACCACGCAATCTTATCACACAACCTGTCACAGAACCTGTACCACGCCACCTTATCACACAACCTATACCACACAACCTGTACCACACAATCTTATCACACAACTTATATCACACAACCTGTACCACGCCATCTTATCACACAACCTATGCCATGCCATCTTATCACACAACCTGTACTAAGGCACCTTATCACACAACCTATATCACACAACCTGGACCACGCCATTTTATCACACAACCTATGTCACACAACCTATACCACGCCATCTTATCACACAACCTGTACAACACAACATGTACAACGCCATCTTATCACACAACTTATACCACACTATATCTATACCATGCCATCTTATCACACAACCTATACTACACAACCTGTACCATGCCATCTTATCACACAACTTGTACCACGCTATCTTATCACAGAACCTATATCACACAACCTGGACCACGCCATCTTATCACACAACCTATATCACACAACCTGTACCACACAATCTTATCACACAACGTATATCACACACCCTGTACAACGCCATCTTATCACACAACCTATACCACAAAACCTGTACCACGCGATCTTATCACACAACCTATATCACACAACCTGAACCACGCCATCTTATCACACAACCTATACCACAAAACCTGTACCACGTGATCTTATCACAGAACCTATACCACACAACCTGTGCCACACAATCTTATCACACAACCTATACCACACAACCTATACCACACAACCTGTACAACGCCATCTTATCACACAACCTGTACCACGCAATCTTATCACACAACCTATATCACACAACCTGTACCACACCATCTTATCACACAGCCTATACAGCACAACCTGTACCACACCATCTTATAACACAACCTATACCATGCCATCTTATCACACAACCTATACCACACAACCTGTACCACGCCATCTTATCACACAACATATACCACACAACCTGTACCACACCATCTTATAACACAACCTATACCACGCCATCTTATCACACAACTTATACCACACTATCTATACCACACCGTCTTATCACACAATCTATACCACACAACCTATGCCACACAACCTATACCACGCCATCTTATCACACAACCTAGACCATGCCATCTTATCACACAACTTATACCACACTATCTATACCACACCGTCTTATCACACAATCTATACCACACAACCTGTACCACATCATCTCATCACACAACCTATATCACACAACCTGTACCATGCCATCTTATCACACAACCTATAACACACAACCTGTACCATGCCATCTTATCACACAACCTACACCACCACAACCTGTACCACGTCATCTTATCACACAACCTGTACCACGCAATCTTATCACACAACCTATATCACACAACATGTACCACGCCATCTTATCACTCAACCTATACCACACCAATCTTATCACACAACCTGCACCACACCATCTTATCACACAACCTATACACCACAACCTATACCACACAACCTCTACCACGCCATCTTATCACACAACCTATACCACACAACCTGTACCACGCCATCTTATCACACAACCTATACCACGCCATCTTATCACACAACCTATACCACACAACCTATACCACACCACCTGTACTACGCCATCTTATCACACAACCTATATCACACAACCAGTACCACCCCATCTTATCACACAAACTATACCACACAACCTATACCACACAACCTGTACCACGCAATCTTATCACACAACCTATATCACACAACCTGTACCACACCATCGTATAACACAACCTATATCACACAAACTGTACCACACAACCTATACCACACAACCTGTACCACACAATCTTATCACACAACCTATATCAAACAATCTTTACCACATCATCTTATCTCACAACCAATACCACACCATCTTATCACACAACCTGTACCACATCATCTTATCACACAACCTATACCACACAACCTATACCACATCATCTTATCACACAACCTATACCACACAACCTGTACCACGCAATCTTATCACACAACCAATACCACACAACCTGCACAACGCCATCTTATCACACAACCTATACCACACAACCTGTACCACACCATCTTATCACACAACCTATAAAACACAACCTATACCCCACAACCTGTACCACGCCATCTTATCACACAACCTATACCACACCTCCTGTACCACACCATCTTATCACACAACCTGTACCACACAATCTTATCACACAACCTGTCACAGAACCTGTACCACGCCACCTTATCACACAACCTATACCACACAACCTGTACCACACAATCTTATCACACAACTTATATCACACAACCTGTACCACGCCATCTTATCACACAACCTGTACTAAGGCACCTTATCACACAACCTATATCACACAACCTGGACCACGCCATTTTATCACACAACCTATGTCACACAACCTATACCACGCCATCTTATCACACAACCTGTACAACACAACATGTACAACGCCATCTTATCACACAACTTATACCACACTATCTATACCACACCATCTTATCACACAACCTCTACCATGCCATCTTATCACACAACCTATACTACACAACCTGTACCATGCCATCTTATCACACAACTTGTACCACGCTATCTTATCACAGAACCTATATCACACAACCTGGACCACGCCATCTTATCACACAACCTATATCACACAACCTGTACCACACAATCTTATCACACAACGTATATCACACACCCTGTACAACGCCATCTTATCACACAACCTATACCACAAAACCTGTACCACGCGATCTTATCACACAACCTATATCACACAACCTGAACCACGCCATCTTATCACACAACCTATACCACAAAACCTGTACCACGTGATCTTATCACACAACCTATATCACACAACCTGTACCACACCATCTTATCACACAACCTATACCACACAACCTGTACCACACCATCTTATAACACAACCTATACCACGCCATCTTATCACACAACCTATACAACACAACCTATACCACACAACCTGTACCACGCCATCTTATCACGTAACCTATATCACAAGACATATCCCACGCCATCTTATCACACAACGTATATCACACAACCTGTACCACACTATCTTATCACACAACCTATATCACACAACCTGTACCACGCCATCTTATCACACAACCTATACCACAAAACCTGTACCACGCGATCTTATCACACAACCTATATCACACAACCTGTACCACACCATCTTATCACACAACCTATACCACACAACCTGTACCACGCCACCTTATCACACAACCTACACCACACAACCTGTACCACACAATCTTATCACACAACTTATATCACACAACCTGTACCACGCCATCTTATCACACAACCTATACCAAGGCATCTTATCACACAACCTACACCATGCCATCTTACCACACAACATATACCACACAACCTGTACCACAGCCATCTTATCACACAACCTACACCACACAACATGTACCACGCCATCTTATCACACAACCTATATCACAACCTGTAACACTCCACCTTATCACACAACCTACACCATGCCATCTTATCACACAACCTATACCACACAACCTGTACCACGGCATCTTATCACACAACCTATACCACACAACCTGTACCAGGCCATCTTATCACACAACCTATACCACACAACCTGTACCACGCCATCTTATCACACAACCTATATCACACAACCTATACCACGCCATCTTATCACACAACCTATACCACGCCATCTTTCCACACAACCTATACCACACAACCCATACCCCACAACCTGTACCACGCCATCTTATCACAAAAAATGTATCACACAACCTAAACCACGCCATCTTATAACACAACCTATACCACACAACCTGTACCACGCCATCTTATCACACAACCTATACCATGCCATCTTATCACACAACCTGTACCAAGACATCTTATCACACAACCTGTACCATGCCATGTTATCACACAACCTATACCGCACAATCTGTACCACACAATCTTATCACACAACCTATACCCCACAACCTGTACCACGCCATGTTATCACACAAAATGTATCACACAACCTGTACCACGCCATCATATCACACAACCTATACCACACATCCTGTACCACACCATCTTATCACACAACCTGTACCACGCCATCTTATCACACAACCTACACCACACAACCTGTACCACGCCATCTTATCACACAACCTATATCACACAACCTGTACCACGCCACCTTATCACACAACCTACACCATGCCATCTTATCACACAAGCTATACCACACAACCTGTACCACGCCATCTGATCACACAACCTATACCATGCCCCATCTTATCACACAACCTGTACAAAGGCATCTTATCACACAACATATACCACACAACCTGTACCACACAATCTTATCACTCAACCTATTCCACACAACCTGTACCACGCCATCTTATCACACAACCTATACCAAACAACCTGTACCACGCCATGTTATCACACAACCTGTACCACGCCATCTTATCCCACAACCTATACCACGCCATCTTACCACACAACCTATATCACACAACCTATACCCCACAACCTGTACCACGCCATCTTATCACACAACCTGTACCACACCATCTTATCACACAACCTATAGCACACATCCTGTACCACACCATCTTATCACACAACCTATACCACTCCATCTTATAACACAACCTATACCACACAACCTATACCACACAACCTGTACCACGCCATCTTATCACACAACCTACACCACACAACCTGTACCATGCCGTCTTATCACACAACCTATATCACACAACCTGTACCACGCCACCTTATCACACAACCTACACCATGCCATCTTATCACACAACCTATACCACACAACCTGTACCACGCCATCTGATCACACAACCTATACCATGCCCCATCTTATCACACAACCTGTACAAAGGCATCTTATCACACAACATATACCACACAACCTGTACCACACAATCTTATCACTCAACCTATTCCACACAACCTGTACCACGCCATCTTATCACACAACCTATACCAAACAACCTGTACCACGCCATGTTATCACACAACCTGTACCACGCCATCTTATCCCACAACCTATACCACGCCATCTTACCACACAACCTATATCACACAACCTATACCCCACAACCTGTACCACGCCATCTTATCACACAACCTGTACCACACCATCTTATCACACAACCTATAGCACACATCCTGTACCACACCATCTTATCACACAACCTATACCACTCCATCTTATAACACAACCTATACCACACAACCTATACCACACAACCTGTACCACGCCATCTTATCACACAACCTACACCACACAACCTGTACCATGCCGTCTTATCACACAACCTGTACCACGCCACCTTATCACACAACCTACACCATGCCATCTTATCACACAACCTATACCACACAACCTGTACCACGCCATCTTATCACACAACCTATACTATGCCATCTTATCACACAACCTGTACCACGGCATCTTATCACACAACCTATACCACACAACCTGTACCACGCCACCTTATCACACAACCTATATCACACAACCTGGACCACGCCATCTTATCACACAACCTATACTATGCCATCTTATCACACAACATGTACAACGGCATCTTATCACACAACCTATACCACACAACCTGTACCACGCCATCTTTTCACACAATCTATACCACACAACCTGTACTAAGGCACCTTATCACACAACCTATATCACACAACCTGGACGACGCCATTTTATCACACAACCTATGTCACACAACCTATACCACGCCATCTTATCACACAACCTGTACAACACAACCTGTACAACGCCATCTTATCACACAACTTATACCACACTATCTATACCACACCATCTTATCACACAACCTCTACCATGCCATCTTATCACACAACCTATACTACACAACCTGTACCATGCCATCTTATCACACAACTTGTACCACGCTATCTTATCACAGAACCTATATCACACAACCTGACCACGCCATCTTATCACACAACCTATATCACACAACCTGTACCACACAATCTTATCACACAACGTATATCACACAACCTGTACAACGCCATCTTATCACACAACCTATACCACAAAACCTGTACCACGCGATCTTATCACACAACCTATATCACACAACCTGAACCACGCCATCTTATCACACAACCTATACCACAAAACCTGTACCACGCGATCTTATCACACAACCTATATCACACAACCTGTACCACACCATCTTATCACACAACCTATACCACACAACCTGTACCACACCATCTTATAACACAACCTATACCACGCCATCTTATCACACAACCTATACAACACAACCTGTACCACGCCATCTTATCACGTAACCTATATCACAAGACATATCCCACGCCATCTTATCACACAACCTATACCACACAACCTGTACCACACTATCTTATCACACAACCTATATCACACAACCTGAACCACACCATCTTATCACACAACCTATACCACACAACCTGTACCACACTATCTTATCACACAACCTATATCACACAACCTGTACCACACCATCTTATCACACAACCTATACCACACAACCTATACCACGCCACCTTTTCACACAACAAACACCATGCCATCTTATCACACAACTTATATCACACAACCTATACCATGCCATCTTATCACACAACCTATACCAAGGCATCTTATCACACAACCTACACCATGCCATCTTATCACACAACCTATACCACACAACCTGTACCACACAATCTTACCACACAATCTTACCACACAACATATACCACACAACCTGTACCACAGCCATCTTATCACACAACCTACACCACACAACATGTACCACGCCATCTTATCACACAACCTATATCACAACCTGTAACACTCCACCTTATCACACAACCTACACCATGCCATCTTATCACACAACCTATATCACACAACCTGTACCACGCCATCTTATCACACAACCTATACCAAACAACCTGTACCACGCCATCTTATCACACAACCTATATCACACAACCTGTACCACGCCATCTTATCACACAACCTATACCAAACAACTTGTACCACATAATCTTATCACACAACCTATACCACGCCATCTTACCACACAACCTATACCACACAACCTATACCCCACAACCTGTACCACGCCATCTTTCTCACACAACCTATACCAAACAACCTGTACCACGCCATCTTATCACACAACCTATACCACGCCATGTTATCACACAACCTATATCACGCCATCTTATCACACAACCTATAAAACACAACCTATACCACACAACCTGTACCAGACAATCTTATCACACAACCTATACCAAACAACCTGTACCACGCCATCTTATCACACAACCTGTACCACACCATCTTATCACACAAAATGTATCACACAACCTGTACCACGCCATCTTATCACACAACCTATACCACACATCCTGTACCACACCATCTTATCACACAACCTGTACCACACAATCTTATCACACAACGTATATCACACAACCTGTACAACGCCATCTTATCACACATCCTATACCACAAAACCTGTACCATGCGATCTTATCAAACAACCTATATCACACAAGCTGAACCACGCCATCTTATCACACAACCTATACCACAAAACCTGTACCACACCATCTTATCACACAACCTATACCATGCCATCTTATCACACAACCTATACCACACAACCTGTACCACATCATCTTACCACACAACCTATACCACACAACCTGCACAACACCATCTTATCACACAGCCTATACAGCACAACCTGTACCACACCATCTTATAACACAACCTATACCATGCCATCTTATCACACAACCTATACCACACAACCTGTACCACGCCATCTTATCACACAACATATACCACACAACCTGTACCACACCATCTTATAACACAACCTATACCACGCCATCTTATCACACAACCTATACCACACAACCTATACTGCACCACCTGTACAACAACATCTTATTACACAATCTATACCACACAACCTATGCCACACAACCTATACCACGCCATCTTATCACACAACCTAGACCATGCCATCTTATCACACAACTTATACCACACTATCTATACCACACCGTCTTATCACACAATCTATACCACACAACCTGTACCACATCATCTCATCACACAACCTATATCACACAACCTGTACCATGCCATCTTATCACACAACCTATAACACACAACCTGTACCATGCCATCTTATCACACAACCTACACCACCACAACCTGTACCACGTCATCTTATCACACAACCTGTACCACGCAATCTTATCACACAACCTATATCACACAACATGTACCACGCCATCTTATCACTCAACCTATACCACACCAATCTTATCACACAACCTGCACCACACCATCTTATCACACAACCTATACACCACAACCTATACCACACAACCTCTACCACGCCATCTTATCACACAACCTATACCACACAACCTGTACCACGCCATCTTATCACACAACCTATACCACGCCATCTTATCACACAACCTATACCACACAACCTATACCACACCACCTGTACTACGCCATCTTATCACACAACCTATATCACACAACCAGTACCACCCCATCTTATCACACAAACTATACCACACAACCTATACCACACAACCTGTACCACGCAATCTTATCACACAACCTATATCACACAACCTGTACCACACCATCGTATAACACAACCTATATCACACAAACTGTACCACACAACCTATACCACACAACCTATACAACACAACCTGTACCACACAATCTTATCACACAACCTATATCAAACAATCTTTACCACGTCATCTTATCTCACAACCAATACCACACCATCTTATCACACAACCTGTACCACATCATCTTATCACACAACCTATACCACACAACCTATACCACATCATCTTATCACACAACCAATACCACACAACCTGCACAACGCCATCTTATCACACAACCTATACCACACAACCTGTACCACACCATCTTATCACACAACCTATACCACACAACCTGTACCACACCATCTTATCACACAACCTATAAAACACAACCTATACCACACAACCTATACCACATCATCTTATCACACAACCTATACCACACAACCTGTACCACACAATCTTATCACACAACCAATACCACACAACCTATCACACAACCTGTACCACGCCATCTTATCACACAACCTATACCACACAACCTGTACCACACTCTTATCACACAACCTATAAAACACATCTTATCACACAACCTATACCCCACAACCTGTACCACGCCATCTTATCACACAACCTATACCACACCTCCTGTACCACACCATCTTATCACACAACCTGTACACACAATCTTATCACACAACCTGTCACAGAACCTGTACCACGCCACCTTATCACACAACCTATACCACACAACCTGTACCACACAATCTTATCACACAACTTATATCACACAACCTGTACCACGCCATCTTATCACACAACCTATGCCATGCCATCTTATCACACAACCTGTACTAAGGCACCTTATCACACAACCTATATCACACAACCTGTACCACGCCATTTTATCACACAACCTATGTCACACAACCTATACCACGCCATCTTATCACACAACCTGTACAACACAACATGTACAACGCCATCTTATCACACAACTTATACCACACTATCTATACCACACCATCTTATCACACAACCTCTACCATGCCATCTTATCACACAACCTATACACACAACCTGTACCATGCCATCTTATCACACAACCTTGTACCACGCATCTTATCACAGAACCTATATCACACAACCTGTACCACGCCATCTTATCACACAACATATGTACCACACATCTTATCACACCTATATCCACACCCATACTTATCACACAACCTATACCACAAAACCTGTACCACGCATCTTATCACACAACCTATATCACACAACCTGAACCACGCCATCTTATCACACAACCTATACCACACAACCTGTACCATCATCTTATCACACAACCTATATCACACAACCTGTACCACACCATCTTATCACACAACCTATACCACACAACCTGTACCACACCATCTTATCACACAATAACACAACCTATACCACGCCATCTTATCACACAACCTATATCTTATCACACAACCTATATCACACAACCTGTACCACGCCATCTTATCACACAACCTATATCACAAGACATATCACCACGCCATCTATCACACAACGTATATCACACAACCTGTACCCACATCTTATCTTATCACACAACCTATATCACACAACCTGTACCACGCCATCTTATCACACAACCTATACCACAAAACCTGTACCACATCTTATCACACAACCTATATCACACAACCTGTACCACACCATCTTATCACACAACCTATACCACACAACCTGTACCACGCCATCTTATCACACAACCTATACCACACAACCTGTACCACACATCTTATCACACATCTTATCACACAACCTATCACACAACCTGTACCACGCCATCTTATCACACAACCTATACCACACAACCTGTACCACACCATCTTATCACACAACCTACCACAAACACAACCTATACCACACAACCTATACCACATCATCTTACCACACACAACCTATACCACACAACCTGTACCACGCCATCTTATCACACAACCAATACCACACAACCTGCACAACGCCAACTTATCACACAACCTATACCACACAACCTATATCACGCCATCTTATCACACAACCTATAAAACACAACCTATACCCCACAACCTGTACCACGCCATCTTATCACACAACCTATACCACACCTCCTGTACCACACCATCTTATCACACAACCTGTACCACGCAATCTTATCACACAACCTGTCACAGAACCTGTACCACGCCACCTTATCACACAACCTATACCACACAACCTGTACCACACAATCTTATCACACAACTATATCACACAACCTGTACCACGCCATCTTATCACACAACCTATGCCATGCCATCTTATCACACAACCTGTACTAAGGCACCTTATCACACAACCTATATCACACAACCTGGACCACGCCATTTTATCACACAACCTATGTCACACAACCTATACCACGCCATCTTATCACACAACCTGTACAACACAACATGTACAACGCCATCTTATCACACAACTTATACCACACTATCTATACCACACCATCTTATCACACAACCTCTACCATGCCATCTTATCACACACAACCTATACTACACAACCTGTACCATGCCATCTTATCACACAACTTGTACCACGCATCTTATCACAGAACCTATATCACACAACCTGACCACGCCATCTTATCACACAACCTATATCACACAACCTGTACCACACAATCTTATCACACAACGTATATCACACACCCTGTACAACGCCATCTTATCACACAACCTATACCACAAAACCTGTACCACGCGATCTTATCACACAACCTATATCACACAACCTGAACCACGCCATCTTATCACACAACCTATACCACAAAACCTGTACCACGTGATCTTATCACACAACCTATATCACACAACCTGTACCACACCATCTTATCACACAACCTATACCACACAACCTGTACCACACCATCTTATAACACAACCTATACCACGCCATCTTATCACACAACCTATACAACACAACCTATACCACACAACCTGTACCACGCCATCTTATCACGTAACCTATATCACAAGACATATCCCACGCCATCTTATCACACAACCTATATCACACAACCTGTACCACACTATCTTATCACACAACCTATATCACACAACCTGTACCACGCCATCTTATCACACAACCTATACCACAAAACCTGTACCACGCGATCTTATCACACAACCTATATCACACAACCTGTACCACACCATCTTATCACACAACCTATACCACACAACCTGTACCACGCCACCTTATCACACAACCTACACCACACAACCTGTACCACACAATCTTATCACACAACTTATATCACACAACCTGTACCACGCCATCTTATCACACAACCTATACCAAGGCATCTTATCACACAACCTACACCATGCCATCTTACCACACAACATATACCACACAACCTGTACCACAGCCATCTTATCACACAACCTACACCACACAACATGTACCACGCCATCTTATCACACAACCTATATCACAACCTGTAACACTCCACCTTATCACACAACCACACCATGCCATCTTATCACACAACCTATATCACACAACCTGTACCACGCCATCTTATCACACAACCTATACCAAACAACCTGTACCACGCCATCTTATCACACAACCTATATCACACAACCTGTACCACGCCATCTTATCACACAACCTATACCAAACAACTTGTACCACGTAATCTTATCACACAACCTATACCACATCCATCTTTCCACACAACCTATACCACACAACCCATATCTTATCCACAACCTGTACCACCTGCCATCTTATCACAAAAATGTATCACACAACCTAAACCACGCCATCTTATAACACAACCTATACCACACAACCTGTACCACGCCATCTTATCACACAACCTATACCATGCCATCTTATCACACAACCTGTACCAAGACATCTTATCACACAACCTGTACCATGCCATGTTATCACACAACCTATACCGCACAATCTGTACCACACAATCTTATCACACAACCTATACCCCACAACCTGTACCACGCCATGTTATCACACAAAATGTATCACACAACCTGTACCACGCCATCATATCACACAACCTATACCACACATCCTGTACCACACCATCTTATCACACAACCTGTACCACGCCATCTTATCACACAACCTACACCACACAACCTGTACCACGCCATCTTATCACACAACCTATATCACACAACCTGTACCACGCCACCTTATCACACAACCTACACCATGCCATCTTATCACACAAGCTATACCACACAACCTGTACCACGCCATCTGATCACACAACCTATACCATGCCCCATCTTATCACACAACCTGTACAAAGGCATCTTATCACACAACATATACCACACAACCTGTACCACACAATCTTATCACTCAACCTATTCCACACAACCTGTACCACGCCATCTTATCACACAACCTATACCAAACAACCTGTACCACGCCATGTTATCACACAACCTGTACCACGCCATCTTATCCCACAACCTATACCACGCCATCTTACCACACAACCTATATCACACAACCTATACCCCACAACCTGTACCACGCCATCTTATCACACAACCTGTACCACACCATCTTATCACACAACCTATAGCACACATCCTGTACCACACCATCTTATCACACAACCTATACCACTCCATCTTATAACACAACCTATACCACACAACCTATACCACACAACCTGTACCACGCCATCTTATCACACAACCTACACCACACAACCTGTACCATGCCGTCTTATCACACAACCTATATCACACAACCTGTACCACGCCACCTTATCACACAACCTACACCATGCCATCTTATCACACAACCTATACCACACAACCTGTACCACGCCATCTGATCACACAACCTATACCATGCCCCATCTTATCACACAACCTGTACAAAGGCATCTTATCACACAACATATACCACACAACCTGTACCACACAATCTTATCACTCAACCTATTCCACACAACCTGTACCACGCCATCTTATCACACAACCTATACCAAACAACCTGTACCACGCCATGTTATCACACAACCTGTACC
Organism: Oncorhynchus tshawytscha; assembly: GCF_018296145.1. NCBI lineage: Eukaryota > Metazoa > Chordata > Actinopteri > Salmoniformes > Salmonidae > Oncorhynchus > Oncorhynchus tshawytscha. The sequence continues at coordinate 81,174,279 of NC_056431.1, forward strand.
ACGCCATCTTATCCCACAACCTATACCACGCCATCTTACCACACAACCTATATCACACAACCTATACCCCACAACCTGTACCACGCCATCTTATCACACAACCTGTACCACACCATCTTATCACACAACCTATAGCACACATCCTGTACCACACCATCTTATCACACAACCTATACCACTCCATCTTATAACACAACCTATACCACACAACCTATACCACACAACCTGTACCACGCCATCTTATCACACAACCTACACCACACAACCTGTACCATGCCGTCTTATCACACAACCTGTACCACGCCACCTTATCACACAACCTACACCATGCCATCTTATCACACAACCTATACCACACAACCTGTACCACGCCATCTTATCACACAACCTATACTATGCCATCTTATCACACAACCTGTACCACGGCATCTTATCACACAACCTATACCACACAACCTGTACCACGCCACCTTATCACACAACCTATATCACACAACCTGGACCACGCCATCTTATCACACAACCTATACTATGCCATCTTATCACACAACATGTACAACGGCATCTTATCACACAACCTATACCACACAACCTGTACCACGCCATCTTTTCACACAATCTATACCACACAACCTGTACTAAGGCACCTTATCACACAACCTATATCACACAACCTGACCACGCCATTTTATCACACAACCTATGTCACACAACCTATACCACGCCATCTTATCACACAACCTGTACAACACAACCTGTACAACGCCATCTTATCACACAACTTATACCACACTATCTATACCACACCATCTTATCACACAACCTCTACCATGCCATCTTATCACACAACCTATACTACACAACCTGTACCATGCCATCTTATCACACAACTTGTACCACGCTATCTTATCACAGAACCTATATCACACAACCTGGACCACGCCATCTTATCACACAACCTATATCACACAACCTGTACCACACAATCTTATCACACAACGTATATCACACAACCTGTACAACGCCATCTTATCACACAACCTATACCACAAAACCTGTACCACGCGATCTTATCACACAACCTATATCACACAACCTGAACCACGCCATCTTATCACACAACCTATACCACAAAACCTGTACCACGCGATCTTATCACACAACCTATATCACACAACCTGTACCACACCATCTTATCACACAACCTATACCACACAACCTGTACCACACCATCTTATAACACAACCTATACCACGCCATCTTATCACACAACCTATACAACACAACCTATACCACACAACCTGTACCACGCCATCTTATCACGTAACCTATATCACAAGACATATCCCACGCCATCTTATCACACAACGTATATCACACAACCTGTACCACACTATCTTATCACACAACCTATATCACACAACCTGTACCACACCATCTTATCACACAACCTATACCACAAAACCTGTACCACGCGATCTTATCACACAACCTATATCACACAACCTGTACCACACCATCTTATCACACAACCTATACCACACAACCTGTACCACGCCACCTTATCACACAACCTACACCATGCAATCTTATCACACAACTTATATCACACAACCTGTACCACGCCATCTTATCACACAACCTATACCAAGGCATCTTATCACACAACCTACACCATGCCATCTTATCACACAACCTATACCACACAACCTGTACCACACAGTCTTACCACACAACATATACCACACAACCTGTACCACAGCCATCTTATCACACAACCTACACCACACAACATGTACCACGCCATCTTATCACACAACCTATATCACAACCTGTAACACTCCACCTTATCACACAACCTACACCATGCCATCTTATCACACAACCTATATCACACAACCTGTACCACGCCATCTTATCACACAACCTATACCAAACAACCTGTACCACGCCATCTTATCACACAACCTATATCACACAACCTGTACCACGCCATCTTATCACACAACCTATACCAAACAACTTGTACCACATAATCTTATCACACAACCTATACCACGCCATCTTACCACACAACCTATACCACACAACCTATACCACACAACCTGTACCACGCCATCTTATCACACAACCTATACCAAACAACCTGTACCACGCCATCTTATCACACAACCTATACCACAACCTGTTATCACACAACCTGTACCACGCCATCTTATCACACAACCTATAAAACACAACCTATACCACACAACCTGTACCAGACAATCTTATCACACAACCTATATCACACAACCTGTACCACGCCATCTTATCACACAAACATTACCACACATCCTGTACCACACCATCTTATCACACAACCTGTACCACGCAATCTTATCACACAACCTATATCACACAACCTGTACCACGCCATCTTATCACACAACCTATACCACACAACCTGTACCACACATCTTATCACACAACGTATATCACACAACCTGTACACGCCATCTTATCACACATCCTATACCACAAAACCTGTACCATGCGATCTTATCAAACAACCTATATCACACAACCTGAACCACGCCATCTTATCACACAACCTATACCACAAAACCTGTACCACACCATCTTATCACACAACCTATACCATACAACCTGTACCACGCCATCTTATCACACAACCTATACCACACAACCTGTACCACATCATCTTACCACACAACCTATACCACACAACCTGCACAACACCATCTTATCACACAGCCTATACAGCACAACCTGTACCACACCATCTTATAACACAACCTATACATGCCATCTTATCACACAACCTATACCACACAACCTGTACCACGCCATCTTATCACACAACATATACCACACAACCTGTACCACACCATCTTATAACACAACCTATACCACGCCATCTTATCACACAACCTATACCACACAACCTATACTGCACCACCTGTACAACAACATCTTATTACACAATCTATACCACACAACCTATGCCACACAACCTATACCACGCCATCTTATCACACAACCTAGACCATGCCATCTTATCACACAACTTACACTATCTATACCACACCATCTTATCACACAATCTATACCACACAACCTGTACCACATCATCTCATCACACAACCTATATCACACAACCTGTACCATGCCATCTTATCATACAACCTATAACACACAACCTGTACCATGCCATCTTATCACACAACCTACACCACCACAACCTGTACCACGTCATCTTATCACACAACCTGTACCACGCAATCTTATCACACAACCTATATCACACAACATGTACCACGCCATCTTATCACACAACCTATACCACACCAATCTTATCACACAACCTGCACCACACCATCTTATCACACAACCTATACACCACAACCTATACCACACAACCTCTACCACGCCATCTTATCACACAACCTATACCACACAACCTGTACCACGCCATCTCATCACACAACCTATACCACGCAATCTTATCACACAACCTTACCACACAACCTATACCACACCACCTGTACCACGCCATCTTATCACACAACCTATATCACACAACCTGTACCACCCCATCTTATCACACAACCTATACCACACAACCTATACCACACAACCTGTACCACGCCATCTTATCACACAACCTATATCACACAACCTGTACCACGCCATCTTATCACACAACCTGTACCACACCATCACACAACCTATATCACACAAACTGTACCACACAACCTATACCACACAACCTGTACCACACAATCTTATCACACAACCTATATCAAACAATCTTTACCACATCATCTTATCACACAACCAATACCACACCATCTTATCACACAACCTGTACCACATCATCTTATCACACAACCTATACCACACAACCTATACCACATCATCTTATCACACAACCTATACCACACAACCTGTACCACGCAATCTTATCACACAACCACAACCAACCATCTTATACACAACCTATACCACACAACCTGTACCACGCCATCTTATCACACAACCTATACCACACAACCTGTACCACGCCATCTTATCACACAACCTATACACACTCCTGTACCACACCATCTTATCACACAACCTGTACCACACAATCCTATCACACAACCTGTCACAGAACCACCACGCCATCTTATCACACAACCTATACCACACAACCTGTACCACGCCATCTTATCACACAACCTATACCACACAACCTGTACCACGCCATCTTATCACACAACCTATACCATGCCATCTTATCACACAACCTGTACCACGCACCTTATCACACAACCTATATCACACAACCACCACCATTTTATCACACAACCTATACCACACAACCTATACCACGCCATCTTATCACACAACCTGTACAACACAACATGTACAACGCCATCTTATCACACACTCACCACACTATACCATACCATGCCATCTTATCACACAACCTATACTCACACAACCTGTACCATGCCATCTTATCACACAACCTGTACCACGCCATCTTATCACAGAACCTATATCACACAACCTGACCACGCCATCTTATCACACAACCTATACCACACAACCTGTACCACACAATCTTATCACACAACTATATCACACAACCTGTACACGCCATCTTATCACACAACCTATACCACAAACCTGTACCACGCCATCTTATCACACAACCTATATCACACAACCTGAACCACGCCATCTTATCACACAACCTATACCACAAACCTGTACCACGCCATCTTATCACACAACCTATATCACACAACCTGTACCACACCATCTTATCACACAACCTATACCACACAACCTGTACCACACCATCTTATAACACAACCTATACCACGCCATCTTACACACAACCTATACAACACAACCTTACCACACAACCTATACCACAAACCTGCACAACACCATCTTATCACACAACCTATACACACAACCTGTACCACACCATCTTATAACACAACCTATACCATGCCATCTTATCACACAACCTATACCACACAACCTGTACCACGCCATCTTATCACACAACCTATACCACACAACCTGTACCACACCATCTTATAACACAACCTATACCACGCCATCTTATCACACAACCTATACCACACAACCTATACTGCACCACCACAACAACATCTTATTACACAATCTATACCACACAACCTATGCCACACAACCTATACCACGCCATCTTATCACACAACCTAGTACCATGCCATCTTATCACACAACTTATAACACTATCTATACCACACCGTCTTATCACACAATCTATACCACACAACCTGTACCACATCATCTATCACACAACCTATATCACACAACCTGTACCATGCCATCTTATCATACAACCTATAACACACAACCTGTACCACATGCCATCTTATCACACAACCTATACCACACAACCTGTACCACGTCATCTTATCACACAACCTGTACCACGCCATCTTATCACACAACCTATATCACACAACCTGTACCACACCATCGTATCACACAATCTATACCACACCATCTTATCACACAACCTGCACCACGCCATCTTATCACACAACCTATACAACACAACCTATACCACACAACCTGTACCATGCCATCTTATCACACAGCCTATACAACACAACCTATACCACACAATCTATACCACGCCATCTTATCACACAACCAATACCACACCATCTTATCACAGAACCTATACCACACAACCTGTGCCACACAATCTTATCACACAACCTATATCACACAACCTGTACCACGCAATCTTATCACACAACCTATACCACACAACCTGTACCACGCAATCTTATCACACAACCTATATCACACAACCTGTACCACGCCATCTTATCACACAACCTGTACCACACCATCGTATAACACAACCTATATCACACAAACTGTACCACACAACCTATACCACACAACCTGTACCACACAATCTTATCACACAACCTATATCAAACACTTTACCACATCATCTTATCACACAACCAATACCACACCATCTTATCACACAACCTGTACCACATCATCTTATCACACAACCTATACCACACAACCTATACCACATCATCTTATCACACAACCTATACCACACAACCTGTACCACGCAATCTTATCACACAACCAATACCACACAACCTGCACAACGCCATCTTATCACACAACCTATACCACACAACCTGTACCACACCATCTTATCACACAACCTATACCACACAACCTGTACCACGCCATCTTATCACACAACCTATACCACACCTCCTGTACCACACCATCTTATCACACAACCTGTACCACACAATCTTATCACACAACCTGTCACAGAACCTGTACCACGCCACCTTATATCACACAACCTATACCACACAACCTGTACCACACAATCTTATCACACAACTTATATCACACAACCTACCACGCCATCTTATCACACAACCTACCATGCCATCTTATCACACAACCTGTACTAAGGCACCTTATCACACAACCTATATCACACAACCTGACCACGCCATTTTATCACACAACCTATGTCACACAACCTATACCACGCCATCTTATCACACAACCTGTACAACACAACATGTACAACGCCATCTTATCACACAACTTATACCACACTATCTATACCACACCATCTTATCACACAACCTCTACCATGCCATCTTATCACACAACCTATACACACAACCTGTACCATGCCATCTTATCACACAACTTGTACCACGCTATCTTATCACAGAACCTATATCACACAACCTGTACCACGCCATCTTATCACACAACCTATATCACACAACCTGTACCACACAATCTTATCACACAACGTATATCACACACCCTGTACAACGCCATCTTATCACACAACCTATACCACAAAACCTGTACCACGCGATCTTATCACACAACCTATATCACACAACCTGAACCACGCCATCTTATCACACAACCTATACCACAAAACCTGTACCACGTGATCTTATCACACAACCTATATCACACAACCTGTACCACACCATCTTATCACACAACCTATACCACACAACCTGTACCACACCATCTTATAACACAACCTATACCACGCCATCTTATCACACAACCTATACAACACAACCTATACCACACAACCTGTACCACGCCATCTTATCACGTAACCTATATCACAAGACATATCCCACGCCATCTTATCACACAACCTATACACAACCTGTACCACACATCTTATCACACAACCTATATCACACAACCTGTACCACGCCATCTTATCACACAACCTATACCACAAAACCTGTACCACGCCATCTTATCACACAACCTATATCACACAACCTGTACCACACCATCTTATCACACAACCTATACCACACAACCTGTACCACGCCACCTATCACACAACCTACACCACACAACCTGTACCACACCATCTTATCACACAACTTATATCACACAACCTGTACCACGCCATCTTATCACACAACCTTATCACACAACCTGTACCACCATGCCATCTTATCACACAACATATACCACACAACCTGTACCACAGCCATCTTATCACACAACCTATACCACACAACATGTACCACGCCATCTTATCACACAACCTATATACCACACAACCTATACCCACATGCCATCTTATCACACAACCTATATCACACAACCTGTACCACGCCATCTTATCACACAACCTATACCAAACAACCTGTACCACGCCATCTTATCACACAACCTATATCACACAACCTGTACCACGCCATCTTATCACACAACCTATACCAAACAACTTGTACCACGTAATCTTATCACAACCTATACCACGCCATCTTTCCACACAACCTATACCACACAACCCATACCCCACAACCTGTACCACGCCATCTTATCACAAAAATGTATCACACAACCTAAACCACGCCATCTTATAACACAACCTATACCACACAACCTGTACCACGCCATCTTATCACACAACCTATACCATGCCATCTTATCACACAACCTGTACCAAGACATCTTATCACACAACCTGTACCATGCCATGTTATCACACAACCTATACCGCACATCTGTACCACCAATCTTATCACACAACCTATACCCCACAACCTGTACCACGCCATGTTATCACACAACCTGTACCACGCCATCATATCACACAACCTATACCACACATCCTGTACCACACCATCTTATCACACAACCTGTACCACGCCATCTTATCACACAACCTACACCACACAACCTGTACCACGCCATCTTATCACACAACCTATATCACACAACCTGTACCACGCCACCTTATCACACAACCTACACCATGCCATCTTATCACACAAGCTATACCACACAACCTGTACCACGCCATCTGATCACACAACCTATACCATGCCCCATCTTATCACACAACCTGTACAAAGGCATCTTATCACACAACATATACCACACAACCTGTACCACACAATCTTATCACTCAACCTATTCCACACAACCTGTACCACGCCATCTTATCACACAACCTATACCAAACAACCTGTACCACGCCATGTTATCACACAACCTGTACCACGCCATCTTATCCCACAACCTATACCACGCCATCTTACCACACAACCTATATCACACAACCTATACCCCACAACCTGTACCACGCCATCTTATCACACAACCTGTACCACACCATCTTATCACACAACCTATACACACATCCTGTACCACACCATCTTATCACACAACCTATACCACTCCATCTTATAACACAACCTATACCACACAACCTATACCACACAACCTGTACCACGCCATCTTATCACACAACCTATACCACACAACCTGTACCATGCCATCTTATCACACAACCTATATCACACAACCTGTACCACGCCACCTTATCACACAACCTACACCATGCCATCTTATCACACAACCTATACCACACAACCTGTACCACGCCATCTGATCACACAACATACCATGCCCCATCTTATCACACAACCTGTACAAAGGCATCTTATCACACAACATATACCACACAACCTGTACCACACAATCTTATCACTCAACCTATTCCACACAACCTGTACCACGCCATCTTATCACACAACCTATATCACGCAACCTGTACCACCCCCTCTTATCACAGAACCTATACCAAGCCATCTTATCACACAACCTGTACCACACAATCTTATCACACAACCTATACCACACAACGTATACCACACAACCTGTACCACGCCATCTTATCACACAACCTGTACCACACCATCTTATAACACAACCTATATCACACAACCTGTACCACGCCATCTTATCACACAACCTATACCACTCCATCTTATAACACAACCTATACCACACAACCTATACCACACAACCTGTACCACGCCATCTTATCACACAATCACACACAACCTGTACCATGCCGTCTTATCACACAACCTGTACCAACCTTATCACACAACCTACACCATGCCATCTTATCACACAACCTATACCACACAACCTGTACCACACCATCTTATCACACAACCTATACTATGCCATCTTATCACACAACCTGTACCACGCCATCTTATCACACAACCTATACCACACAACCTGTACCACGCCATCTTATCACACAACCTATATCACACAACCTGTACCACGCCATCTTATCACACAACCTATACTATGCCATCTTATCACACAACATGTATCTTATCACACAACCTATACCACACAACCTGTACCACGCCATCTTTTCACACAATCTATACCACACACCCTGTACTAAGGCACCTTATCACACAACCTATACCACACAACCTGTACCACGACATCTTATCACACATCCTATACCACACAACCTGTACCACGCCATCTTATCACACAACCTGTACAACACAACCTGTACCACGCCATGTTATCACACAACTTATACCACACTATCTATACCACACCATCTTATCACACAACCTCTACCATGCCATCTTATCACACAACCTATACTACACAACCTGTACCATGCCATCTTATCACACAACTTGTACCACGCTATCTTATCACACAACATATATCACACAACCTGTACCACACAATCTTATCACACAATGTATATCACACAACCTGTACCACACCATCTTATCACACAACCTATACCACACAACCTGTACCACGCCATCTTATCACACAACCTATACCACACAACCTGTACCACGCCATCTTATCACACAACCTATACCACACAACCTGTACCACGCCATCTTATCACACAACCTGTACCACGCAATCTTATCACACAACCTATATCACACAACCTGTACCACACCATCTTATCACACAACCTATACAGCACAACCTGTACCACACCATCTTATAACACAACCTATACCATGCCATCTTATCACACAACCTATACCACACAACCTATACCACACAACCTGTACCACGCCATCTTATCACACAACCTATACCACGCCATCTTATCACACAACCTATACCACACAACCTGTACCACGACATCTTATCACACAACCTATACACAACCTGTACCACACCATCTTATCACACAACCTATACCACACAACCTGTACCACGCAATCTTATCACACAATCTATATCACACAACCTGTACCACACCATCTTATCACACAACCTATACCACACAACCTGTACCACACCATCTTATCACACAACCTATACCACACAACCTGTACCACACAATCTTATCACACAACTATATCACACAACCTGTACCACGCCATCTTATCACACAACCTATACCAAGGCATCTTATCACACAACCTACACCATGCCATCTTATCACACAACCTATACCACACAACCTGTACCACGCCATCTTACCACACAACATATACCACACAACCTGTACCACAGCCATCTTATCACACAACCTATACCACACAACCTGTACCACGCAATCTTATCACACAATCTATATCACACAACCTGTACCACACCATCTTATCACACAACCTATACCACACAACCTGTACCACACCATCTTATCACACAACCTATACCACACAATCTGTACCACGCCATCTTATCACACAACCTATATCACACAACCTGTACCACACCATCGTATCACACAATCTATACCACACCATCTTATCACACAACCTGCACCACGCCATCTTATCACACAACCTATACAACACAACCTATACCACACAACCTGTACCATGCCATCTTATCACACAACCTATACAACACAACCTATACCACACAATCTATACCACGCCATCTTATCACACAACCAATACCACACCATCTTATCACAGAACCTATACCACAAAACCTGTGCCACACAATCTTATCACACAACCTATACCACACAACCTGTACCACGCCATCTTATCACACAACTTACCACACACACAACCTCTTATCACACAACCTGTACCACGTAATCTTATCACACAACCTATATCACACAACCTGTACCACGCCATCTTATCACACAACCTATACCACACAACCTGTACCACACAATCTTATCACACAACCTATATCACACAACCTGTACCACGCCATCTTATCACACAACCTATACCACAAAACCTGTTATCTTATCACAACCTATACCACACAAACCACGCCATCTTATCACACAACCTATACCACACAACCTGTACCACACCATCTTATCACACAACCTATACCACACAACCTGTACCACGCCATCTTATCACACAACCTATACCACACAACCTGTACCACATCATCTTATCACACAACCTATACCACACAACCTGTACCACACCATCTTATCAGCACAACCTGTACCACACCATCTTACCACACAACCTATACCATGCCATCTTATCACACAACCTATACCACACAACCTGTACCACGCCATCTTATCACACAACCTATATCACACAACCTATACCACACCATCTTATAACACAACCTATACCACGCCATCTTATCACACAACCTATACCACACAACCTATACCACCACCTGTACAACCATCTTATCACACAACCTATACCACACAACCTATGCCACACAACCTATACCACGCCATCTTATCACACAACCTAACCTGCCATCTTATCACACAACTTATACCACACTATCTATACCACACCATCTTATCACACTCTATACCACACAACCTGTACCACATCATCTTATCACACAACCTATATCACACAACCTGTACCATGCCATCTTATCACACAACCACACACAACCTGTACCACGCCATCTTATCACACAACCTATACCACACAACCTGTACCACGCCATCTTATCACACAACCTATACCACACCATCTTATCACACAACCTATACCACACAACCTGTACCACGCCATCTTATCACACAATCTATATCACACAACCTGTACCACGCCATCTTATCACACAACCTATACCACACAACCTGTACCACACCATCTTATCACACAACCTATACCACACAATCTGTACCACGCCATCTTATCACAACCTATACCTGCCATCTTATCACACAACCTAACCATGCCATCTTATCACACAACCTATACCACCACACCATCTTATCACACAATCTATACCACACAACCTGTACCACGCCATCTTATCACACAACCTATACCACACAACCTGTACCACGCCATCTTATCACACAACCTGTACCACACTATCTTATCACACAACCTATATCACACAACCTGTACCACGCCATCTTATCACACAACCTATACCACACAACCTGTACCACACCATCTTATCACACAACCTATACCACACCATCTTATCACACAACCTGTACCACGCCATCTTATCACACAACCTATACCACACAACCTGTACCACGCCATCTTATCACACAACCTATACCACACAACCTGTACCACACCATCTTATCACACAACCTATACCACACAACCTGTACCACACCATCTTATCACACAACCTATACCATGCCATCTTATCACACCACCTATACCACGCCATCTTATCACACAACTTATACCACATCACACACCTATACCACAATCTATACCACACCATCTTATCACACAACCTATACCACACAACCTGTACCACGCCATCTTATCACACAACCTATATCTTATCACACAACCTATACCACCTGTACCACGCCATCTTATCACACAACCTATACCACACAACCTGTACCACACCATCTTATCACACAACCTATATCTTATCACACAATCTATATCACACAACCTGTACCACACAATCTTATCACACAACCTATACCACACAACCTATACCACACAACCTGTACCACACCATCTTATCACACAACCTATATATCACACAACCTATACCACACCATCTTATCACACAACCTATACCACACAACCTGTACCACGCCATCTTATCACACAACCTATACCACACAACCTGTACCACACCATCTTATCACACAACCTATACCACCATCTTACCACACAACCTATACCACCATCTTATCACACAACCTATACCACACAACCTGTACCACACCATCTTATCACACAACCTATACCACACAACCTGTACCACATCTTATCATCTTATCACACAACCTATACCACGCCATCTTATCACACAACCTATACCACACAACCTATACCACACCATCTTATCACACAACCTATATCACACAACCTGTACCACGCCATCTTATCACACAACCTATACCACACAACCTGTACCACGCCATCTTATCACACAACCTATACCACACAACCTGTACCACACCATCTTATCACACAACCTATACCACACAACCTGTACCACGCCATCTTATCACACAACCTATACCACACAACCTGTACCACACCATCTTATCACACAACCTATACCACACCATCTTATCACACAACCTGCACCACACCATCTTATCACACAACCTGTACCACACCATCTTATCACACAACCTATACCATGCCATCTTATCACACAACCTATACCACACAACCTGTACCACACCATCTTATCACACAACCTATACCACACAATCTGTACTACGCCATCTTATCACACAACCTATATCACACAACCTGTACCACACCATCGTATCACACAATCTATACCACACATCTTATTACACAACCTATACAACACAACCTATACCACACAACCTGTACCATGCCATCTTATCACACAGCCTATACAACACAACCTATACCACGCCATCTTATCACACAATCTATACCACGCCATATTATCACACAACCTATACCACACCATCTTATCACACAACACAACCTATACCACACCATCTATATCTATACCACACAACCTGTACCACGCCATCTTATCACACAACCTATACCACACAACCTATACCACACAACCTACACCACGCCATCTTATCACACAACCTATACCACACCACCTGTACCACGCCATCTTATCACACAACCTATATCACACAACCTGTACCACACCATCTTATCACACAACCTATACACGCCATCTTATCACACAAGCTATACCACACAACCTGTACCACACCATCTTATCACACAACCTATACCACACAACCACACAACCTGTACCACGCAATCTTATCACACAACCTATACCACACCATCTTATCACACAACCTGTACCAACATCTATCACACAACCTATACCACACAATCTTATCACGCCATCTTATCACACAACCTATACCACACAACCTGTACCACGCCATCTTATCACACATCATATACCACACAACCTGTACCATGCCATCTTATCACACAACCTGTACCACACCACCTGTGCCACACAACCTATACCACGCCATCTTATGACACAACCTATACCACACCATCTTATCACACCACCTGTACCACGCCATCTTATCACACAACCTATACCACACAACCTATGCCACACAACCTATACCACGCCATCTTATCACACAACCTATACCATGCCATCTTATCACACAACCTATACCATGCCATCTTATCACACAACTATACCACACCATCTTACCACACAACCTTATCCACGCCATCTTATCACACAACCTATACCACACAAACCACGCCATCTTATCACACAACCTATACCACACAACCTGTACCACGCAATCTTATCACACAACCTGTACCACGCAATCTTATCACACAACCTGTACCACGCAATCTTATCACACAACCTATATCACACAACATGTACCACGCCATCTTATCACACAACCTATATCACACAACCTATACCACACCAATCTTATCACACAACCTGCACCACACCATCTTATCACACAACCTAGACCATGCCATCTTATCACACAACTTATACCACACTATCTGTACCACACCATCTTATCACACAACCTATACCACACAACCTGTACCACGCCATCTTATCACACAACCTATACCACACAACCTGTACCACACCATCTTATCACACAACCTATCACCAACTGTACCATCTTATCACACAACCTATATCACACAACTGTACCATGCCATCTTATCACACAACCTATACCACGCCATCTTATCACACAACCTATACCACACAACCTGTACCACGCCATCTTATCACACAACCTATACCACACAACCTATACACACTTATACCTTACACACAACTGTACCACGCCATCTTATCACACAACTTATACAACCTATACCACACCATCTTATCACACAACCTATACCACACAACCTGTACCACGCCATCTTATCACACAACCTATACCAACAACCTAACCACAACCCACACGCCATCTTATCACACAACCTATACCACACCACCTGTACCACGCCATCTTATCACACAACCTATACACAACCACAACATCTTATCACACAACCTATACACCATCTTATCACACAACCTATACCACAACCTGTACCACACAATCTTATCACACAACCTATACCACACAACCTATACCACACAACCTGTACCACGCAATCTTATCACACAACCTATACCACACCATCTTATCACACAACCTACCATGCATCTTATCACACAACCTATACCACACAATCTATATCACACAACCTGTACC
The DNA here is from genome assembly GCF_018296145.1 of Oncorhynchus tshawytscha. Lineage (NCBI taxonomy): Eukaryota > Metazoa > Chordata > Actinopteri > Salmoniformes > Salmonidae > Oncorhynchus > Oncorhynchus tshawytscha. The sequence goes on from NC_056431.1 coordinate 81,190,318, forward strand.
ACGCCATCACACAACCTATACCACACAACCTGTACCACGCCATCTTATCACACAACCTATACCACACAACCTGTACCACGCCATCTTATCACACAACCTATACCACACAACCTGTTCCACACCATCTTATAACACAACCTATACCACGCCATATTATCACACAACCTATACCACACAATCTATAACACACCACCTGTACAACGCCATCTTATACACACAACCTATACCACACAACCTATACCACGCCATCTTATCACACAACCTATACCATGCCATCTTATCACACAACCTGTACCATGCCATCTTATCATCTTATCACACAACCATCTTATCACACAACCTTACACACAACCTATACCACGCCATCTTATCACACAACCTATACCACACAACCTACCATGCCATCTTATCACACAATCTTATCACACAACCTGTACCACGCCATCTTATCAAACAACCTACACCGCACAACCTGTACCACGCCATCTTATCACACAACCTGTACCACGCAATCTTATCACACAACCTATTTCACACAACATGTACCACAACCTATACCACACAACCTGTACCACACCATCTTATCACACAACCTATACCACACCAATCTTATCACACAACCTGCACCACACCATCTTATCACACAACTTATACCACACTATCTGTACCACACCATCTTATCACACAACCTATACCACACAACCTGTACCACGCCATCTTATCAAACAACCTACACCGCACAACCTGTACCACGCCATCTTATCACACAACCTATACACCATCTTATCACACAACCTATACACAACCACACAACCTTATCACACAACCTATCTTATCACACAACCTATACCACACAACCTGTACCACACCATCTTATCACACAACCTATACCACACAACCTATACCACGCAATCTTATATCACCTGTACAACCTCTTATCACACAACCTATACCACGCCATCTTATCACACAACTTATACCACACAATCTATACCACACCATCTTATCACACAACCTATACCACACAACCTGTACCACGCCATCTTATCACACAACCTATACCACACAACCTGTACCACGCCATCTTATCACACAACCTATACCACACAACCTGTACCACGCCATCTTATCACACAACCTATATCACACAACCTGTACCACCCCATCTTATCACAGAACCTATACCAAGACATCTTATCACACAACCTGTACCACACAATCTTATCACACAACCTATACCACACAACGTCTACCACACAACCTGTACCACGCCATCTTATCACACAACCTGTACCACACCATCTTATCACACAACCTGTACACAACATCTATACCTATACCACACAATCTATACCACACAACCTGTACCACGCCATCTTATCACACAACCTATACCACACAACCTGTACCACGCCATCTTATCACACAACCTATACCACACAACCTGTACCACGACATCTTATCACACAACCTATACCACACAACCTGTTCCACACCATCTCTTATAACACAACCTATACCACGCCATATTATCACACAACCTATACCACACAATCTATAACACACCACCTGTACAACGCCATCTTATTACACAACCTATACCACACAACCTATGCCACACAACCTATACCACGCCATCTTATGACACAACCTATACCATGCCATCTTATCACACAACCTAGACCATGCCATCTTATCACACAACCTGTACCACACCATCTTATCACACAACTTATACCACACAACCTATACCACGCCATCTTATCACACAACCTATACCACACAACCTGTACCATGCCATCTTATCACACAACCTATATCACACAACCTGTACCACGCCATCTTATCAAACAATCACACAACCTGTACCACGCCATCTTATCACACAACCTGTACCACCAATCTTATCACACAACCTATATCACACAACCTGTACCACGCCATCTTATCACACAACCTATACCACACAACCTGTACCACACCATCTTATCACACAACCTATACCACACCAATCTTATCACACAACCTGCACCACACCATCTTATCACACAACCTAGACCATGCCATCTTATCACACAACTTATACCACACAATCTGTACCACACCATCTTATCACACAACCTATACCACACAACCTGTACCACGCCATCTTATCACACAACCTATACCACACAATCTTATCACACAACCATCTTATCACACAACCTGTACCACGACATCTTATCACACAACCTATACCACACAACCTGTACCACGCCATCTTATCACACAACCTATACCACACAACCTGTACCACGACATCTTATCACACATCCTATACCACACAACCTGTACCACGCCATCTTATCACACAACCTATACCACACAACCTGTACCACGACATCTTATCACACAACCTATACCACACAACCTGTTCCACACCATCTTATAACACAACCTATACCACGCCATCTTATCACACAACCTATACCACACAACCTATACCACACCACCTGTACAACGCCATCTTATTACACAATCTATACCACACAACCTATGCCACACAACCTATACCACGCCATCTTATCACACAACCTATACCACACAACCTATACCACACCACCTGTACCACGCCATCTTATCACACAATCTATACCACACAACCTATACCACGCCATCTTATGACACAACCTATACCATACCATCTTATCACACAACCTATACCACGCCATCTTATCACACAACCTATACCACACAACCTATACCACACCATCTTATCACACAACCTATACACACCATCTTATCACACAACCTATATCACACAACCTGTACCACGCCATCTTATCACACAACCTATACCACACAACCTGTACCACGCCATCTTATCACACAACCTATACCACACAACCTGTTCCACACCATCTTATAACACAACCTATACCACGCCAATTGTCACACAACCTATACCACACAATCTATAACACACCACCTGTACACGCCATCTTATCACACAACCTATACCACACAACCTATGTACACAACCTATACCACGCCATCTTATGACACAACCTATACCATGCCATCTTATCACACAACCTATACCATGCCATCTTATCACACAGCCTATACAACACAACCTATACCACACAATCTATACCACGCCATCTTATCACACAACCAATACCACACCATCTTATCACAGAACCTATACCACACAACCTGTGCCACACAACCTGTACAACGCCATCTTATCACACAACCTGTACCACGCAATCTTATCACACAACCTATATCACACAACCTGTACCACACCATCTTATCACACAGCCTATACAGCACAACCTGTACAACACCATCTTATAACACAACCTATACCACACAACTTATCACACAACCTGCACCACACCATCTTATCACACAACCTAGACCATGCCATCTTATCACACAACTTATACCACAACCTGTACCACGCCATCTTATCACACAACCTATACCACACAACCTGTACCACACCATCTTATCACACAACCTATACCATACAACCTGTACCACACCATCTTATCACACAACCTATATCACACAACATGTACGACGCAATCTTATCACACCACCTGTACCACGCCGTCTTATCACACAACTTATACCACGCCATCTTATCACACAACTTATACCACACTATCTATACCACACCATCTTATCACACAATCTATACCACACAACCTGTACCACGCCATCTTATCACACAACCTATACCACGCCATCTTATCACACAACCTATACCACACCACCTGTACCACGCCATCTTATCACACAACCTATATCACACAACCTGTACCACACCATCTTATCGCACAACCTATACTACGCCATCTTATCACACAAGCTATACCACACAACCTGTACCACACAATCTTATCACACAACCTATACCACACAACCTATACCACACAACCTGTACCACGCAATCTTATCACACAACCTATACCACACCGTCTTATCACACAACCTATACCACACCATCTTATCACACAACCTATACCACACAACCTGTACCACGCCATCTTATCACACAACCTATACCACACAACCTGCATCACGCCATCTTATCACACAACCTATACCACGCCATATTACCACACAACCTATATCACACCATCTTACCACACAACCTATACCAAACAACCTGTACCAAACAATCTTATCACACAACCTATACCCCACAACCTGTACCACGCCATCTTATCACACAAAATGTATCACACAACCTGTACCACGCCATCTTATCACACAACCTATACCACAAATCCTGTACCACGCAATCTTATCACACAACCTATATCACACAACCTGAACCACACCATCTATTCACACAACCTGTACAACACAACCTGTACCACGCCATCTTATCATACAACTTATACCACACTATCTATACCACACCATCTTATCACACAATCTATACCACACAATCTATACCATGCCATCTTATCACACAACCTATACCACACAACCTGTACCACGCCATCTTATCACACAACCTATACCACACAACCTGTTTCACACCATCTTATCACACAACCTATACCACACCAATCTTATCACACAACCTGCACCACACCATCTTATCACACAACCTATACCATGCCATCTTATCACACAACTTATACCACACAACCTGTACCACACCATCTTATCACACAACCTATACCACACAACCTGTACCACGCCATCTTATCACACAACCTATACCACACAACCTGTACCACACCATCTTATCACACAACCTATATCACACAACCTGTACCACAATCTTATCACACAACCTATACCACACAACCTGTACCACACCATCTTATCACACAACCTATGCAACCACAACCTATACCACAATCTTATCAAACAACCTGTACCACGCCATCTTATCACACAACCTATACCACGCCATCTTATCACACAACTTATACCACAACCTATACCACACCATCTTATCACACAATCTAAACCACACAACCTGTACCACGCCATCTTATCACACAACCTATACCACACAACTATACCACACAACCCACCACGCCATCTTATCACACAACCTATACCACACCACCTGTACCACGCCATCTTATCACACAACCTATATCACACAACCTGTACCACACCATCTTATCGCACAACCTATACCACGCCATCTTATCTATACCACACAACCTATACCACACAATCTTATCACACAACCTATACCACACAACCTATACCACACAACCTGTACCACGCAATCTTATCACACAACCTATACCACACCATCTTATCACACAACCTGTACCACGACATCTTATCACACAACCTATACCACACAATCTATAACACACCACCTGTACAACGCCATCTTATTACACAATCTATACCACACAACCTGTACCACGCCATCTTATCACACAACCTATACCACACAACCTGTACCACAACATCTTATCACACAACCTATACCACACAACCTGTTCCACACCATCTTATAACACAACCTATACCACGCCATATTATCACACAACCTATACCACACAATCTATAACACACCACCTGTACAACGCCATCTTATTACACAATCTATACCACACAACCTATGCCACACAACCTATACCACGCCATCTTATGACACAACCTATACCATGCCATCTTATCACACAACCTAGACCATGCCATCTTATCACACAACTTATACCACACTATCTATACCACACCATCTTATCACACAACTTATACCACACTATCTATACCACGCCATCTTATCACACAACCTATACCACACAATCTGTACCATGCCATCTTATCACACAATCTATATCACACAACCTGTACCACGCCATCTTATCAAACAACCTACACCGCACAACCTGTACCACGCCATCTTATCACACAACCTGTACCACGCAATCTTATCACACAACCTATATCACACAACATGTACCACGCCATCTTATCACACAACCTATACCACACAACCTGTACCACACCATCTTATCACACAACCTATACCACACCAATCTTATCACACAACCTGCACCACACCATCTTATCACACAACCTAGACCATGCCATCTTATCACACAACTTATACCACACTATCTGTACCACACCATCTTATCACACAACCTATACCACACAACCTGTACCACGCCATCTTATCACACAACCTATACCACACAACCTGTACCACACCATCTTATCACACAACCTATATCACACAACCTGTACGACCAATCTTATCACACAACCTATATCACACAACCTGTACGATGCAATCTTATCACACAACCTATACCACGCCAACTTATCACACAACCTATACCACACAACCTGTACCACACCATCTTATCACACAACCTATGCCACACAACCTATACCACGCAATCTTATCAAACCACCTGTACCACGCCGTCTTATCACACAACGTATACCACGCCATCTTATCACACAACTTATACCACACTATCTATACCACACCATCTTATCACACAATCTATACCACACAACCTGTACCACGCCATCTTATCACACAACCTATACCACACAACCTATACCACACAACCTACACCACGCCATCTTATCACACAACCTATACCACACCACCTGTACCACGCCATCTTATCACACAACCTATATCACACAACCTGTACCACACCATCTTATCGCACAACCTATACTACGCCATCTTATCACACAAGCTATACCACACAACCTGTACCACACAATCTTATCACACAACCTATACCACACAACCTATACCACACAACCTGTACCACGCAATCTTATCACACAACCTATACCACACCATCTTATCACACAACCTGTACCACGACATCTTATCACACAACCTATACCACACAATCTATAACACACCACCTGTACAACGCCATCTTATTACACAATCTATACCACACAACCTGTACCACGCCATCTTATCACACAACCTATACCACACAACCTGTACCACGACATCTTATCACACAACCTATACCACACAACCTGTTCCACACCATCTTATAACACAACCTATACCACGCCATATTATCACACAACCTATACCACACAATCTATAACACACCACCTGTACAACGCCATCTTACCACACAATCTATACCACACAACCTATGCCACACAACCTATACCACGCCATCTTATGACACAACCATACCATGCCATCTTATCACACAACCTGTACCATGCCATCTTATCACACAACTTATACCACACAATCTATACCACACCATCTTATCACACAACTTATACCACACTATCTATACCACGCCATCTTATCACACAACCTATACCACACAATCTGTACCATGCCATCTTATCACACAACCTATATCACACAACCTGTACCACGCCATCTTATCTACACCGCACAACCTGTACCACGCCATCTTATCACACAACCTGTACCACACCATCTTATCACACAACCTATATCACACAACATGTACCACGCCATCTTATCACACAACCTATACCACACAACCTGTACCACACCATCTTATCACACAACCTATACCACACCAATCTTATCACACAACCTGCACCACACCATCTTATCACACAACCTAGACCATGCCATCTTATCACACAACTTATACACAACCTGTACCACACCATCTTATCACACAACCTATACCACACAACCTGTACCACGCCATCTTATCACACAACCTATACCACACAACCTGTACCACACCATCTTATCACACAACCTATCACACAACCTGTACGAGGCAATCTTATCACACAACCTGTACCACGCTATCTTATCACACAACCTATACCACACAACCTGTACCACGACATCTTATCACACATCCTAAACCACACAACCTGTACCACGCCATCTTATCACACAACCTATACCACACAACCTGTACCACGACATCTTATCACACAACCTATACCACACAACCTGTTCCACACCATCTTATAACACAACCTATACCACGCCATCTTATCACACAACCTATACCACACAACCTATACCACACCACCTGTACAACGCCATCTTATTACACAATCTATACCACACAACCTATGCCACACAACCTATACCACGCCATCTTATCACACAACCTATACCACACAACCTATACCACACAACCTGTACCACGCCATCTTATCACACAACCTATACCACACAACCTATACCACGTCATCTTATCACACAACCTATACCATACCATCTTATCACACAACCTATACCACGCCATCTTATCACACAACCTATGCCACACAACCTATACCACACCTATCACACAACCTGTACCACACCATCTTATCACACAACCTGTACCACACAACCTGTACCACACCATCTTATCACACAATCTATATCACACAACCTGTACCACGCCATCTTATCACACAACCTATACCACACAACCTGTACCACACCATCTTATCACACAACCTATACCACACAACCTGTACCACGCCATCTTATCACACAACCTATACCACACAACCTGTACCACACCATCTTATCACACAACCTATACCACGCCATCTTATCACACAACCTATACCACACAACCTATACCACACAACCTGTACCATGCCATCTTATCACACAACCTATACCACACAACCTGTACCACACAACCTATACAACACCGTCCTATCACACAACCTATACCACACCATCTTATCACACAACCTATACCACACAACCTGTACCACGCCATGTTATCACACAACCTATATCACACAACCTGCATCACGCCATCTTATCACACAACCTATACCAAACAACCTGTACCAAACAATCTTATCACACAACCTATACCCCACAGCCTGTACCACTGCATCTTATCACATAAAATGTATCACACAACCTGTACCACGCCATCTTATCACACAACCTATACCACACAACCTGTACCACACAATCTTATCACACAACCTATATCACACAACCACCACACCATCTATTCACACAACCTATACCACACCATCTTATCACACAACCTATACCACACAACCTGTACCACGCCATCTTATCACACAACCTATACCACACAACCTATACCACACAACCTACACCACGCCATCTTATCACACAACCTATACCACACCACCTGTACCACGCCATCTTATCACACAACCTATATCACACAACCTGTACCACGCCATCTTATCGCACAACCTATACTACGCCATCTTATCACACAAGCTATACCACACAACCTGTACCACACAATCTTATCACACAACCTATACCACACAACCTATACCACACAACCTGTACCACGCAATCTTATCACACAACCTATACCACACCATCTTATCACACAACCTGTACCACGACAGCTTATCACACAACCTATACCACACAACCTGTACCACGCCATCTTATCACACAACCTATACCACACAACCTGTACCACGACATCTTATCACACAACCTATACCACACAACCTGTTCCACACCATCTTATAACACAACCTATACCACGCCATATTATCACACAACCTATACCACACAATCTATAACACACCACCTGTACAACGCCATCTTATTACACAATCTATACCACACAACCTATGCCACACAACCTATACCACGCCATCTTATGACACAACCTATACCATGCCATCTTATCACACAACCTAGACCATGCCATCTTATCACACAACTTATACCACACTATCTATACCACACCATCTTATCACACAATCTATACCACACAACCTGTACCATGCCATCTTATCACACAACCTATACCACACAACCTGCCATCCACACATCTTATCACACAACCTGTACCACGCCATCTTATTACACAATCTATACCACACAACCTATGCCACACAACCTATACCACGCCATCTTATGACACAACCTATACCATGCCATATTATCACACAACCTATACCACACAATCTATAACACACCACCTGTACAACGCCATCTTATTACACAATCTATACCACACAACCTATGCCACACAACCTATACCACGCCATCTTATGACACAACCTATACCATGCCATCTTATCACACAACCTAGACCATGCCATCTTATCACACAACTTATACCACACTATCTATACCACACCATCTTATCACACAACTTATACCACACTATCTATACCACGCCATCTTATCACACAACCTATACCACACAATCTGTACCATGCCATCTTATCACACAATCTATATCACACAACCTGTACCACGCCATCTTATCAAACAACCTACACCGCACAACCTGTACCACGCCATCTTATCACACAACCTGTACCCATCTTATCACACAACCTATATCACACAACTGTACCACGCCATCTTATCACACAACCTATACCACACAACCTGTACCACACCATCTTATCACACAACCTATATCTTATCACACAACCTGTACCACGCCATCTTATCACACAACCTGTACCACACCATCTTATCACACAACTTATATCACACAACCTGTACCACACCATCTTATCACACAACCTATACCACACAACCTGTACCACGCCATCTTATCACACAACCTATACCACACAACCTGTACCACACCATCTTATCACACAACCTATATCACACAACCTGTACGAGGCAATCTTATCACACAACCTGTACCACGCTATCTTATCACACAACCTATACCACACAACCTGTACCACGACATCTTATCACACATCCTAAACCACACAACCTGTACCACGCCATCTTATCACACAACCTATACCACACAACCTGTACCACGACATCTTATCACACAACCTATACCACACAACCTGTTCCACACCATCTTATAACACAACCTATACCACGCCATCTTATCACACAACCTATACCACACAACCTATACCACACCACCTGTACAACGCCATCTTATCACACAAACTACACCACACAACCTGTACCACACCATCTTATCACACAACCTATACCACACAACCTGTACCACACCACCTGTACGCCATCTTATCACACAATCTATACCACACAACCTATACCTCATCTTATCACACAACCTATACCATACCATCTTATCACACAACCTATACCACGCCATCTTATCACACAACCTATGCCACACAACCTATACCACGCAATCTTATCACACCACCTGTACCACGCCGTCTTATCACACAACTTATACCACGCCATCTTATCACACAACTTATACCACACTATCTATACCACACCATCTTATCACACAATCTATACCACACAACCTGTACCACGCCATCTTATCACACAACCTATACCACACAACCTATACCACGCCATCTTATCACACAACCTATACCACACCACCTGTACCACGCCATCTTATCACACAACCTATATCACACAACCTGTACCACGCCATCTTATCGCACAGCCTATACGGCGCCATCTTATCACACAAGCTATACCACACAACCTGTACCACACAATCTTATCACACAACCTATACCACACAACCTATACCACACAACCTGTACCATGCAATCTTATCACACAACCTATACCACACCATCTTATCACACAACCTATACCACACAACCTATACCACACCATCTTATCACACAACCTATACCACACAACCTGTACCACGCCATCTTATCACACAACCTATACCACACAACCTGTACCACGCCATCTTATCACACAACCTATACCACGCCATATTACCACACAACCTATATCACACCATCTTACCACACAACCTATACCAAACAACCTGTACCAAACAATCTTATCACACAACCTATACCCCACAACCTGTACCACGCCATCTTATCACACAAAATGTATCACACAACCTGTACCACGCCATCTTATCACACAACCTATACCACAAATCCTGTACCACACAATCTTATCACACAACCTATATCACACAACCTGAACCACACCATCTATTCACACAACCTATACCACACCATCTTATCACACAATCTATACCACACAACCTGTACCACGCCATCTTATCACACAACCTATACCACACAACCTATACCACACAACCTACACCACGCCATCTTATCACACAACCTATACCACACCACCTGTACCACGCCATCTTATCACACAACCTATATCACACAACCTGTACCACGCCATCTTATCGCACAACCTATACTACGCCATCTTATCACACAAGCTATACCACACAATCTTATCACACAACCTATACCACACAACCTATACCACACAACCTGTACCACGCAATCTTATCACACAACCTATACCACACCATCTTATCACACAACCTGTACCACGACATCTTATCACACAACCTATACCACACAACCTGTACCACGCCATCTTATCACACAACCTATACCACACAACCTGTACCACGACATCTTATCACACAACCTATACCACACAACCTGTTCCACACCATCTTATAACACAACCTATACCACGCCATATTATCACACAACCTATACCACACAATCTATAACACACCACCTGTACAACGCCATCTTATTACACAATCTATACCACACAACCTATGCCACACAACCTATACCACGCCATCTTATGACACAACCTATACCATGCCATCTTATCACACAACCTAGACCATGCCATCTTATCACACAACTTATACCACACAATCTATACCACACCATCTTATCACACAACCTATACCACACAACCTGTACCACGCCATCTTATCACACAACCTATACCACACAATCTGTACCATGCCATCTTATCACACAATCTATATCACACAACCTGTACCACGCCATCTTATCAAACAACCTACACCGCACAACCTGTACCACGCCATCTTATCACACAACCTGTACCACGCAATCTTATCACACAACCTATATCACACAACATGTACCACGCCATCTTATCACACAACCTATACCACACAACCTGTACCACACCATCTTATCACACAACCTATACCACACCAATCTTATCACACAACCTGCACCACACCATCTTATCACACAACCTAGACCATGCCATCTTATCACACAACTTATACCACACTATCTGTACCACACCATCTTATCACACAACCTATACCACACAACCTGTACCACGCCATCTTATCACACAACCTATACCACACAACCTGTACCACACCATCTTATCACACAACCTATATCACACAACCTGTACGAGGCAATCTTATCACACAACCTGTACCACGCTATCTTATCACACAACCTATACCACACAACCTGTACCACGACATCTTATCACACATCCTATACCACACAACCTGTACCACGCCATCTTATCACACAACCTATACCACACAACCTGTACCACGACATCTTATCACACAACCTATACCACACAACCTGTTCCACACCATCTTATAACACAACCTATACCACGCCATCTTATCACACAACCTATACCACACAACCTATACCACACCACCTGTACAACGCCATCTTATTACACAACCTATACCACACAACCTATGCCACACAACCTATACCACGCCATCTTATCACACAACCTATACCACACAACCTATACCACACAACCTGTACCACGCCATCTTATCACACAATCTATACCACACAACCTATACCACGTCATCTTATGACACAACCTATTCCATACCATCTTATCACACAACCTATACCACGCCATCTTATCACACAACCTATGCCACACAACCTATACCACACAATCTTATCACACACCTGTACCACGCCATCTTATCACACAACCTATACCGCCATCTTATCACACAACTTATACCACACAATCTATACCACACCATCTTATCACACAACCTATACCACACAACCTGTACCACGCCATCTTATCACACAATCTATATCACACAACCTGTACCACGCCATCTTATTACACAACCTATACCACACAACCTGTACCATGCCATCTTATCACACAGCCTATACAACACAACCTATACCACACAATCTATACCACGCCATCTTATCACACAACCAATACCACACCATCTTATCACAGAACCTATACCACACAACCTGTGCCACACAATCTTATCACACAACCTATACCACACAACCTATACCACACAACCTGTACAACGCCATCTTATCACACAACCTGTACCACGCAATCTTATCACACAACCTATATCACACAACCTGTACCACACCATCTTATCACACAGCCTATACAGCACAACCTGTACCACACCATCTTATCACACAACCTATACCACACAACCTGTACCACGCCATCTTATAACACAACCTATACCACGCCATATTACCACACAACCTATATCACACCATCTTACCACACAACCTATACCAAACAACCTGTACCAAACAATCTTATCACACAACCTATACCCCACAACCTGTACCACGCCATCTTATCACACAACCTGTACCACGCCATCTTATCACACAACCTATACCACAAACCTGTACCACCAATCTTATCACACAACCTATATCACACAACCTGAACCACACCATCTATTCACACAACCTATACCACACCATCTTATCACACAATCTATACCACACAACCTGTACCACGCCATCTTATCACACAACCTATACCACACAACCTATACCACACAACCACACCACGCCATCTTATCACACAACCTATACCACAACCTGTACCACGCCATCTTATCACACAACCTATATCACACAACCTGTACCACGCCATCTTATCACACAACCTATACACGCCATCTTATCACACAACCTATACCACACAACCTGTACCACCAATCTTATCACACAACCTATACCACACAACCTGTACCACACAACATCTTATCACACAACCTATACCACACAACCTGTTCCACACCATCTTATCACACAACCTATACCACACCACCTGTACCACGCCATCTTATCACACAATCTATACCACACAACCTATACCACACCATCTTATGACACAACCACATACCATCTTATCACACAACCTATACCACCATCTTATCACACAACCATGCCACACAACCTATACCACGCATCTTATCACACCACCTGTACCACGCCATCTTATCACACAACCTATACCACGCCATCTTATCACACAACCTATACCACACAACCTATACCACACCATCTTATCACACAACCTATACCACACAACCTGTACCACGCCATCTTATCACACAACCTATACCACACAACCTATACCACACCATCTTATCACACAACCTATACCACACCACCTGTACCACGCCATCTTATCACACAACCTATATCACGCAACCTGTACCACCCCCTCTTATCACAGAACCTATACCAAGCCATCTTATCACACAACCTATACCACACAACGTATACCACACAACCTGTACCACACCATCTTATCACACAACCTATACCACACAACGTATACCACACAACCTGTACCACACCATCTTATCACACAACCTATACCACACAACCTGTACCACGCCATCTTATCACACAACCTATACCACACAACCTGTACCACGCCATCTTATCACACAACCTATACCACACAACCTGTATCACGCCATCTTATCACACAACCTATACCACGCCATATTACCACACAACCTATATCACACCATCTTATCACACAACCTATACCACACAACCTGTACCAAACCATCTTATCACACAACCTATACCCCACAACCTGTACCACGCCATCTTATCACACAACCTGTACCACGCCATCTTATCACACAACCTATACCACAAATCCTGTACCACACAATCTTATCACACAACCTATATCACACAACCTGTACCACGCCATCTTATCACACAACCTATACCACACCATCTTATCACACAACCTATACCACACAACCTGTACCACGCCATCTTATCACACAACCTATACCACACAACCTATACCACGCCATCTTATCACACAACCTATACCACACCACCTGTACCACGCCATCTTATCACACAACCTATATCACACAACCTGTACCACGCCATCTTATCGCACAACCTATACTACGCCATCTTATCACACAAGCTATACCACACAACCTGTACCACACAATCTTATCACACAACCTATACCACACCATCTTATCACACAACCTGTACCACACCATCTTATAACACAACCTATATCACACAACCTGTACCACGCCATCTTATCACACAACCTATACCACACAACCTATACCACGCCATCTTATCACACAACCTATACCACACCACCTGTACCACGACATCTTATCACACAACCTATACCACACAACCTATTCCACACCATCTTATAACACAACCTATACCACCTATTATCACACAACCTATACCACACAATCTATAACACACCACCTGTACAACGCCATCTTATCACACAATCTATATCACACAACCTATGCCACACAACCTATACCACATCTTATGACACAACCTATACCATGCCATCTTATCACACAACCTATACCATGCATCTTATCACACAACTATACCACACTATCTATACCACACCATCTTATCACACAATCTATACCACACAACCTGTACCACGCCATCTTATCACACAACCTATACCACACAACCTGTACCATGCCATCTTATCACACAATCTATATCACACAACCTGTACCACGCCATCTTATCAAACAACCTGCACAACCTGTACCACGCCATCTTATCACACAACCACCACACCATCTTATCACACAACCTATATCACACAACCTGTACCACGCCATCTTATCACACAACCTATACCACACAACCTGTACCACACCATCTTATCACACAACCTATACCACACCAATCTTATCACACAACCTGCACCACACCATCTTATCACACAACCTAGACCATGCCATCTTATCACACAACTTATACCACACTATCTGTACCACACCATCTTATCACACAACCTATACCACACAACCTGTACCACGCCATCTTATCACACAACCTATACCACACAACCTGTACCACACCATCTTATCACACAACCTATATCACACAACCTGTACGACGCAATCTTATCACACAACCTGTACCACGCCATCTTATCACACAACCTATACCACACAACCTATACCACACAACCTACACCACGCCATCTTATCACACAACCTATACCACACCACCTGTACCACGACATCTTATCACACAACCTATACCACACAACCTGTTCCACACCATCTTATAACACAACCTATACCACGCCATCTTATTACACAACCTATACCACACAACCTATACCACACCACCTGTACAACGCCATCTTATCACACAATCTATACCACACAACCTATGCCACACAACCTATACCACGCCATCTTATCACACAACCTATACCACACAACCTATACCACACCACCTGTACCACGCCATCTTATCACACAATCTATACCACACAACCTATACCACGTCATCTTATGACACAACCTATTCCATACCATCTTATCACAAAACCTATACCACGCCATCTTATCACACAACTTATACCACACTATCTATACCACACCATCTTATCACACAAACTATACCACGCAATCTTATCACACCACCTGTACCACGCCGTCTTATCACACAACTTATACCACGCCATCTTATCACACAACTTATACCACACTATCTATACCACACCATCTTATCACACAATCTATACCACACAACCTGTACCACACAACCAGTAGAACGCCATCTTATCACACAACCTGTACCACGCCATCTTATCACACAACCTATACCACACAACCTGTACCACGCCATCTTATCACACAACCTATATCACACAACCTGTACCACGCCATCTTATCACAGAACCTATACCAAGCCATCTTATCACACAACCTGTACCACACAATCTTATCACACAACCTATACCACACAACGTATACCACACAACCTGTACCACACAATCTTATCACACAACCTGTACCACACCATCTTATAACACAACCTATATCACACAACCTGTACCACGCCATCTTATCACACAACCTATACCACACAACCTATACCACACCATCTTATCACACAACCTATACCACACAACCTGTACCACGCCATCTTATCACACAATCTATACCACGCCATCTTACCACACAACCTATATCACACCATCTTACCACACAACCTATACCAAACAACTGTACAAACAATCTTATCACACAACCTATACCCCACAACCTGTACCACGCCATCTTATCACACAAATGTATCACACAACCTGTACCAAGCCATCTTATCACACAACCTATACCACAAATCCTGTACCACCAATCTTATCACACAACCTATATCACACAACCTGAACCACACCATCTATTCACACAACCTATACCATGCCATCTTATCACACAACCTGTACCACAGCATCTTATCACACAACCTATACCACACCATCTTATCACACAATTTATACCACACAATCTATACCGTGCCATCTATACCATGCCATCTATTCACACAACCTGTACCACGCCATCTTATCACACAACCTATACCACACAACCTGTACCACACCATCTTATCACACAACCTATACCACACAACCTGTACCACGCCATCTTATCACACAACCTATACCACACAACCTGTACCACGCCATCTTATCACACAACCTATACCACGCCATCTTATCACACAACCTGTACCACACAATCTTATCACACAACCTATACCACACAACGTATACCACACAACCTGTACCACGCCATCTTATCACACAACCTATATCACACACCCTGAACCACACCATCTTATCACACAACCTATACCATGCCATCTTATCAAACAACTTATACCACACTATCTATACCACACCATCTTATCACACAATCCATACCACACAATCTATACCATGCCATACCACACCATCTTATCACACAATCCATACCACACAATCTATACCATGCCATGTTATCACACAACCTATGTCACACAACCTGTACCACGCCATCTTATCACACAACCTATATCACAAAACCTGTACCACACCATCTTATCACACAAAATATATCACACTACCTTGACCACGCCATCTTATTACACAACCTATACCACACAACCTGTAGCACGCCATCTTATCACACAACCTATATCACAAGACATATACCACGCCATCTTATCACACAACCTATACAATGCCATCTTATCACACAACCTGTACAACACAACCTGTACCACGCCATCTTATCACACAACTTATACCACACCTATACCACACCATCTTATCACACAACCTATACCACACAACCTATACCATGCCATCTTATCACACAACCTATACCACACACCTGTACCACGCCATCTTATCACACAACCTATACCACACAACCTGTACACACCATCTTATCACACAACCTATACCCACACAATCTTATCACACAACCTGCACCACACCATCTTATCACACAACCTAGACCATGCCATCTTATCACACAACTTATACCAACCTATACCACACCATCTTATCACACAACCTATACCACACAACCTGTACCACGCCATCTTATCACACAACCTATACCACACAACCTGTACCACACCATCTTATCACACAACCTATCACACAACCTGTACACCAATCTTATCACACAACCTGTACAACACAACCTGTACCACGCCATCTTATCACACAACCTATACCACACAATCTATACCACACCATCTTATCACACAACCTATACCACACAACCTGTACCACGCCATCTTATCACACAACCTATACCACACAAACCATCTTATCACACAACCTATATCTTATCACACAACCTATACCACGCCAACTTATCACACAATCTTATACCACACAACCTGTACCACGCCATCTTATCACACAACCTATACCACACAACCTGTACCACGCCATCTTATCACACAACCTATACCACACAACCTGTACCACATGCCATCTTATCACACAACCTATACCACACAACCTGTCAAACCACCTGTACAACGCCATCTTATTACACACCATCTTATCACACAACCTATACCACACAACCTATACCACACAACCTGTACCACACCATCTTATCACACAACCTATACCACACCATCTTATTACACACACAACCTATACCACACCATCTTATCACACAACCTATACCATGCCATCTTATCACACAACCTATACCACACAACCTGTACCACACCATCTTATCACACAACCTATACCACACATCTTATCACACACCATCTTATCACACAACCTATACCACACAACCTGTACCACGCCATCTTATCACACAACCTATATCACACAACCTGTACCACACAATCTTATAACACTTATCACACAACCTGTACCACGCCATCTTATCACACAACCTATATCACACAACCTGTACCACGCCATCTTATCACACAACCTATACCACACAACCTATACCACACAACCTGTACCACGCCATCTTATCACACAACCTGTACCACACCATCTTATAACACAACCTATATCACACAACCTGTACCACGCCATCTTATCACACAACCTATACCACACAACCTATACCACACCATCTTATCACACAACCTATACCACACAACCTGTACCACGCAATCTTATCACACAATCTATATCACACAACCTGTACCACGCCATCTTATCACACAACCTGTACCACACCATCTTATCACACAACCTATACCACACAACCTGTACCACGCCATCTTATCACACAACCTTACCACACAATCTATACCACACAATCTATACCACACCATCTTATCACACAATCTATACCACACAATCTATACCACGCCATCTTATCACACAACCTGTACCACACAACCTGTACCATGTCATCTTATCACACAACCTATACCACACAACCTATACCACACCATCTTATCACACAACCTA